>NC_062216.1:134600668-134903699 GCF_902686445.1 Sciurus carolinensis
ACACAGTCAAGAACCAAGAAATTGTACAAAAAAGTCTCTAAGAAGTCAAGCTATACTAAAAAAAAAAGAATCTACACTAAAATATCTATGCGCTCCAACTCAGTTCATTTATAGCTGATTTCTTTGCTCAAAGTTTATTTACTCTAATTCTTAGGTACTATTCTAGAGACTGGTATAATGAGCATATCTAGAAGTAATAGCTAAGATTAATGAAGGAAGATACAGTCAGACATGAACTAAACAAAACACATGGCATTACAGCACCACTATGAGCACCATCATAATGCCATCTGTAGGAGTGCCATCTGTATATTATAGCTCATTATAAAGGCTAAACCAATAGAGTTCTTCAGTAAGAAGTAAGAGATGGAGAAAAGAGACTTTCCTACAAAAACTAAAATGCAAAAAGGGATATATTCAATGTGATAAGACAAAGTTATCTTTAAATAGCACTAATGTAGAACCACCCTCTTCTTTTTCTAGTGATATCAGATAAAAAATGCATCTAAAAAAATTTCATACAACAATAAAATCTCAGAATTTTTTTTTTACTTTTAACTAAATACATAACAAAAAGTCACTTTTCTGAAGTACTTAATTTCAGTCTGCTTACCTGATAAAGTAAAGCAGATATTTTAAAGAGTTTTCAATCACAGTTGGTTTTATAGATAATATGGAATCATTCCTATTGTTTTCTCTAATTTTAAGAATTAGGAAATACCATTTCGCCTTCTATTAAAACAAAACAGACCAATTAAAGTGACCTTAAATATAGTCTTTGACAAGATAAACTGATAATATTAACAATTATCCAATTAAATAAACATCAAACTTTGAAAACGTGAAGTTTTACTTTGTTTATCAATGTCATATGATTATTTCTCAATATAAAGTAGATTTGTGGCATGAAGGTCAGCAAACAAGGGAGTGGCCAGCAAGCTTGTTGGCTTAAAAAAAATACAATCAAGAAGACAGAGACAAATACAGACCTGAACTAAGCCTCAGTGTAAAAAAGGCAGTATTTAACAAAATTAAGAATTTCAATACAGTGAATTTTCAAAGTCATTTCGGAATAAAGGCAGATTCCAAATTTTATTCCATTTGAGAACCTAAGAATGAAACATGATAGTAACCATGTTATACTAAGAAGATTCAATACGGATTATGAATGCTGCTTAAAGATTATGCTACTTAGTACATACAGTTCAGGACTATGGTTTCTAATTCTTTTGGAAAACACTATTAAAATAAAAAATGAAATCAATGAACTTAAAATAATTTAATTGCCAGGTGAACACTCTGTATTAGGCATTTCACTATCTCAAAAGAATGTATATACTACCTATCAGCATAAATATTCACAAAAGGCCAAGGATAAACACTAATAGGAAAACAGGAAATTTAATTCAAATTTTAAAATATGTATCAGAAAAAGGCATAAAATGGCTAAGAAGGCATGGTTTCAGTCAATATTTCTATGAATATTAAAAATATTTTCATTTTAAAAGAAATATAATCTTTAAAGAGTAAACAGTTATGTAGCAGTTTAAAAATCTGAAAGGAAAACACAAGTTTTTTACATTTAAAATATAATCCAAATATTATTTACAATAAACCTTTTTCAAATAAAAGATCAAATTATGTCTACATCTCAATGATCAATTATTTAATGTCTAAATCAGAGCTGTCATTTTACTTAATATTACCCTAAAAATAACAATGTCTTCTTAGTAAAAACTATTAAGACACAAATATATCTAACAAGAAGAAAAAATAAGGTATTTTGAAAACTGTACTTGGGTAAAATTGCCCTTTAATTCAGGACTTGAAATATAAGATTAAAGTAATAAAGGAGTAAGATTAAAGTTTATCCTAAACATCAATTATAGTTACTATTCTGCAAAAAAAGAAAAAAACAAATGGCCAAACATCAGTGTTAAATATCTGGGTTTCATTTTTTAAAACCTCAGTGCAATTTGTTTATTTATAGAATTATACATTTGTCTCAAATTCAGAAAGGGTTTTATTTTATCAAAGGATCATAATATTTGCTTCTGTAATTAAAGCAAAAAAAATTTATACTGTCAATACTCAAGATGCCTACTTTACTGAATCATTAGTTCTCAAGTTTTAGCTGAAGAGACTATATAAGAAAATGTGGAAAAGCAAAGCCATAAAGAAGCAATTACTGAAACCTGATCTTATACTATAGAATTGTTTTGTTTAAATGAAACAGCTTTAAGATGTTAAAATGCCTGGTTCGTTTCAATGAAAAGTCTGCAAGAAATTAAGACAAGAATGCAAGATTAAACAAACAAACCTGGCAACGAAGGAGAAAGTTCATTGTATCCTCCAAATGAAGCATTCCGGACAAGCTTTCGGCCATCAATTCGTGGAGGAAATAAAACGGGCGAAACCCCAGTACATGAAGAAAATCTACGTTGTTGTGAATTCTCTTCTTTCATGATTTAGAATGTCTATTTAATATATATGCTCATCCAGAAGGCTAATTAGATCAATATGGCAAAGACAGGCTTTTCTCTCACATTCAAATGTAGCAAAACCCACCAGCACAAACAAAGGACACACACATTTAACAGCAAAGGAGGACTAGAGACTGTCAAATCAGCAATAAACAGCAAAAGAGACCGACAGGAAAGGCATTAAGTCATGCTGATTTTTTTTAAATAAACTGATTTTTTAAAAGGTTATTCCACTGCTTTACCTTTTAGTCAAAAGAGTAATGCACTGCACTGAACTGCTGCTTTAGAAAAACAAAGCAGGATCAATACTCAGCAATTCAGGATGAAGTAATAAGGACAGTTTCTCTTCTTTTCCCAAAAAGGCAGTCTTTTATCACATCTATTATGTTTCTCTAGTATCCAGCCACACTTCCCTCCTCTTCGGACTCTTTTCTTTCCAGCTTTTGCTTACTTCAAAAATATATCTCAACATAACACTGTTTATTTTTTCCAAAGCCTCTAGATTTATATCTAATGTGTTGTTTGCCTCAGTCATGATTAAGAATTCATAAGGAAAGATATTCTTTCAAGACAATTCTGATGAATTCCAACAGCTTAAAGCAGAGAATAAACATGTAAGTTTTACCTCTGGCATGGATATTTGAATCATTAAGACAGCGTTAATGCAAGCCAATCAACACAGATTAAAATGACACCATAATAATGCTGTATGCTCCAATACGTGCTCCCTTGAAACAGACCAGGGCTGCCATAGTTCCTCTTTATTATATTTAAACTTTTCAGAATATATGGTTTACCATAGATGTTTTTTTTTCCATTTAAAATTCTCAGTTATAAGAGGAGCAAACTTATCATCACAGTAAAAATGGAAACACCTTAACGCAGTTAAAACTGACTAGGCATGACACCTCCTCCCCACAGTCAATAAATCTAACACTTTCCTTTTTCCACAATACCCCATACTCTCTCTTTATACTGGATCTTTAAAATTCCAAGGAACTCTTTTCTACTGAAATCTTTTTTTATTGAAATCCATTTACTTTATCATACCTTATTGCTAATTTTAAAAACTTTAGACAATTGTTCTCTTTATATGTACTAAATTTGTTTTTCAGATCATAATTCTTACTTTCAACCTGGAAATTCATCCACTCAGCTGGATAACAATGAATTCAGTTAAAACTTATTCAGTGGTTTATTTTTATAGAGACTATACCTGAAGATCTCACTTTCTTCCTTACTGTGCACATATTTCAAGTATGAGTGGTTTTCTACTCATACTCCATATAATATGATCTCATATAATCTAGGACTATTTCTGTTTACTAAAAATGACTAACATAAATAAAGAACAACTACTCAATTTCTTGTGCAATGACATTTTTTCTTAACCAAAGTATTTCAAAAACAAAGTGAAAAATGAGTTGGTTAATACCCATTACTGAGACAGGTTTGGGTTTCAGTTTTTTTTTTTAATGTCAAAAATATAAATTACATTATAGAAATAATTATAATTAATCCACACAGTGGTGCTTGCCTTTCAAGGAATAAAATGCATAACAACATAAAAGGCATTATTGAATAATGGCTGAGTAGGTTTTGAAATTAAATTGTCAGCATTCAATTCTCAGTTCCATTCTAGCCAGATGCACTATAACAATTTACTTAATTTCTCTCAGTCTCTGTTTCCTCATTTCAAATACTAACAACATTACCCATGGTATAGGATTATTATGATGATTAAGTCAAATAATACACAAAGTTCAGAAAAATTCCATGTGAAAATGGCAAAATGAAGATATTCCACTAATGTGTTCTCTCCTAAAACCTCATGTTAACACCACAGGAAAGGAATTTTTTTTTTAAAGAATATAAACAAGTATGGGTATGTAACATAAAAGTATTTACCCAGAAGAAGATACACCAATAACACAAATTTGACACTAAAGGACCTGATGAAAAAGTAGTCATGGTCTTGTGGTTCCCAGAGTACCAAATTACAAATAAGTGGTAACAAAAATTGAGAACCAATCCTAAATAACTGTTATGCACACAATTCATAGCATCGAATTCCTCTGGATCTTAAGTCAGACTATTGATATCAACAATAATACTGGACAAGTACAAAAACATAAGCAATGCCTTCAAAATCTGAAGGAAAATAACTTCTTAGAATTTCTTACCCAATCAAGTCATCAATTACATTATTAGGATAAAATAAAGATATTTTTAGATACCTCAAATAATAAAATTTTACTTTCCATGTATATTTTAAAAGAATTTACTACAGCACCCTTCTCATCTGGGATTCTAAAATAGGATTAAGCCTAATGCACTAAAACATCCATTTTCAAGATGAATTAACTATCTCCCATATATCTATGATGTCTTCAACCATATTCCATCTTATTGGAAGAAACTCAAAAATATTCACTTAAATAATCTCCTATGGGGCTTACTTCTGTCACAGGACTCCAGATTAGATAGGCTGTACTAGAATATATACTCTATCAAAAAGTGACAGTAAACCAAGAATGCAGGGGATATAGCAATAGGACACCCAATATTAAAAAATCTGCCATCACCAAAAACTTCCTGCTACTGCACAATCTTTTTCACACAAACTGCTTGTCAGCTTTGCCCAAATTCTTCTCTGACCTTGGCTTGTCTGACTGTATGCTGAAGGTTCTTCTCTTTCCCCATGTCCTCATGTTTGGATCAGCTGAGAATACTTCCACTATAATGAAGTGTCCTACTTTTCACATATTCCTGATAAGATATTGTGAACTGAAAAGCAGAAAATACCTCTTCTAAGCATATTCTTGCCATTGTCCAATACCTACACCACAACTAATGATAAACCCTGTGTTTCCCAGGACTCATTAGTAAAGATCTTGCTCAGTCATTTCCACAAATGATTTCTTAAACTTGAAAGTCACACTAAAACCCAGAAACTACATTCAGCTTACAGTATTGCATTTTCCTCATCCAACTAGGTTTGTGCTTGTACAGTTAAGTTAAATAAGCAGAAGGTCACTGACTTCAGCTTTTCTCTGTACTTTGAATTCCTACATAATGAATTACAACCTAACTTAGTTTGTAAATGAGTGGAAACCTAACCAGGAGGATAATTTTTCTAATGGTCAGATCTCAGCCAAGATGATACAAACAGCTAAGCTTTCATCCATCAAGAGTAGTGAACTTGATTAGACTATGGCCAAATAAGGCAAAAGCCCTAGCTGTAACCAATGAAGCTATTTTGTACTTTACTTTCAAGTTGTTCTTTGAACATTCACTGCCCTTATTACAGAGCACAGATCTCTGAATCTCCTTCTGGTTCTGAGTGCTTCCCAATACATGAATTGTTCTTGTTCAAATAAGCTGTTAAATTTGCTTAAGTTTTTCTTTGAACACTACTCGGTTTTTCAAAATAAATACAAATAGTTTAAACATGCATACACAATAACATTATTAGGAAAAAAAAAAAAAGGAAGAAAATTCACACAAAAGTGAGAACTGTAGCTGCACTGGGCAAGCAAGAGGCATAACATGACAGGGAACAGGAGATACAGATGAGGACTAGCAATGATCTCTTCCTAACCTGGGGAGGACCTGAGTATATGAGTATTGGTTTTATTATTTTATATACTGCAAACGTATTTTATGCACTCTTCAATATGTAAACAACACTTCACTTCACAGTACATACAGATGTAAATTTCTTTTTCTTATTTAAAACAAAATTGTTAAATAGTTGCCTGATGCATAGAAAACACTCAACGTACATATGATATTACTATGTCTAGGTTCTTAATTCAATAGTTCAAAGAAGGAAAGCAGGCAGGAAAAACAAAATATTACTAAATAATACGACATAATAAGCAGGATTTATTTTTCCATCCCCATTAGCTGTTTCCACTTTATCTTTTCCTCCATTCCTCAAGTAAACCTAACTCAAACCAGTTATCTGTGTTCTTCTCTAAGATGTGATTACTGGCTCTCAGTCATCTGAAAATTCAAAGAACTCTGTTTTTCCTACTTCATCTGAATGATAGCTAAATAAATGTGATTTAACTCAGAGGTATCCATATTTATAAAATGTTCACAAAATTTTCATATATTCTTTAGTTAAAGACTTAAATATATTTGATAAATTCAAAATACTTGGTGAAACTACTTGGTAAACTCAAAAAGCATCATTTCTATATATAACCAGTGAAAAATAACATAAGTTAGAATAGTTCTGGGTCCTAGCTCTTTTACAATTATTATCTACTATCTGTCCTGCCTATATGCCATATAATTATCAGGTTAAAATTATAAATATATATATAAATATATAGATATACATACACACACACATACACCAAAAAAACCTGTTTATGTATATATGCTTCTATGTATATATTGTTTTGATCAATATAAAATGTTTTAAAAACATAAAATAGCAATAAAGTAGTAAGTTAAATTTTGAGATGATTTAATTCAAAGAAAATCATATTACAGTGATCATGCGCTAAAGATTTAGCATAAAGAGAGAGAAATACTGAATCTTAAAGGAAACACTCACAGGCACTGAGATGTAGAAAGCTAATTGCAAATCTTGAGCAACATGCCCTCGGCCCATGCCCTCGTAAAACGAGCACAGGGAAAACTGGGGTCAAATTGTGCAGCTCCACCCTAGGTCCACCTCCAGTATGGTCCCTGACACAGTCCTCCTATAAATATTGAACCCCAAGCCCGAGTCAGGGCTGCTTCTCACTCTCAAGACAGCCCTCATTCTCCCTTGAATGTGACACATCTACCTTCCTAAATGAACCTTTGTCCGGCTTCTGCTGTAACTCTTTTCCTTCATGGATACCAAGAACTCCTCTGGTCCTAAGTTGAGTTCCCCTCCTCTTCTGGGAACTCCTCAGACCCTTCTCCAGAGACATCTCTTCTCCCATGACAATCACAAGACAGTTATGTAATTGTTGAACATTAATTTCACAAGGGAGATACAAATACTATTTTCTTCAACATGAAAAAACACTACTGTTCTTAAATAAAAAAATTTAATTTTAAAGGTACTATTAATTCAAAAACAAAATCTAAATTTATTATTCAAGAACCAATGATGTACTTTCAAACATTTTATTTATCTTGTGATTTCAAATTAATTTTAGAATTACTTATAATCCCTATAGATTTTATATTAATTTTAAGGTTAGACTAAGGACCAAACTATACTCAAAGCCCGATTCATCTCTTTTGGAAACCTACAGTATAATCATATTTGGCTAAGTCATGCTGGCTAGATTCAACCACTGTAAAATTTATAACAAAGCTGAACACTCTTAAAACATATTGTTTAATATTTAAATGTAGTATTTCTCAAATTTCACAGTATATTGCCTATGTACGAAACAAAGTAAGTTACAAAAGAAATGGTGTAAGATCATCATCAAAATTATGTGATGCGCTTATGTTAGAAACAGATTTTGATCTGTAAATAAACATACTTGTTTAAAAGTGTTTTTCAAAATGTAAGTCATTCCACTGGTAAATTGAAAAATCAATTTGATAGGTCATAAATATTGCATTTTTAAAATATAATAGAACAGATCTAGATACAAAATATCAGAGTGTATCACACTCAAATATTAAAGGGCAAGTTGTTTCATGGAACTATCTGTTTTAGGTTTTTGAATATCATCATGGATGTGTTTAATATAGTGATATAAAATATATTTTCTTACTGGGAATAATAGTGAAGACTGGAAAATTGATGATCACAATTGTTTAACTCATGTTACAGTTTAGATATGTTATATCCCCTATAAACTCATGAGTACATGTTCATTAAAAGTTGAATGAAACTTAAAAGAGATTCTATTCCCACAACGTAAACATTAAACGAGGTGCTTAGGGTTTTTAAAACTGTTCAAAAAAAACCTACTTAACTGAAAATGTGCTAAACAAATAGTGCCTATAAATGTGACTATCAAAATACTATCTCACAATTATACAGTAATTAATATCTTTTCATAAGTAATTTCAACATGCTCTCAATAGATTCAAACAACAATGTGATATACAAAAGTAGTAGTATTCTGAGTAATCAGACTGACAGACACATGTTTAAGAGCATACAGTAAATAAGCAAGAGTCAAGAGCAAAACTCCAGCCACAGAAATAATATTTACATTCCTAAACCAGCCAACATAGATGCTAACATCAAGCATTTTGTTTGGTAAGGTACACTAAAAGATAAAGGATAAAAAAAAGGGGGGGGGAGTACCTGCTTATGACCTGATTCAAGCCTCACTAGGCAGTCCTGTCTTCCCAGGGATGCACCTGGAAAGAACTGCTTGTGACCTAGTTCTAGCCTCTATAGGCATTCCTGTCCTTCCAAGGATGCACCTGGAAGAACCTAACCCCACTGGCACTCTTGGTAAGAGGACCACTGATCTTAGGCCCAAATGCAGATCCTGAAATGGTCCTGTGACAAAGCTCCAGTCCCTCTCTACTACAGTCAGACTGACTAGTGACTCACCTGGAAATCCAGAGGGAGCTAAACCCATCTTCCCCCTGGTAAAAGATCAACCATCTGTAGAACCAACTGAAACCCTGGAAGCAGCCCTGTGACATGCCTCCAGTCTGGCTCAATCACAGTTCCACTGGCAGTCTTGTCTACCACAAAATGGGGAGGAATCATGCCCACCTGTGTCCCAGGCAACAGGCCTGCCAAATGCAGACCTAACTGTGGATCCAGCAGAAACTACATGACTTAGCTCCAATCTTGTTTGATCACAATGTCAGGGATAGTCCCACAGGTCCAGGAAAATGGCAGGAGAAAGTCTTTACCTGGCAAATTCAGCCTGTAAACACTGCAAGAGGAATTTGCTCCTTCAAATGGAGACACCAAGGTGAAACTATATGGGTCACAAAGAGTCAGAGAAACATGACACCATAAAGGAAACAAACATAGCTACAGGAACTGATCCTGAAGAAGTAATACACATGAACTGCCTGGCAAGAAACTCATAATTATTTTCTTCAACTCAATGAACTATATGAAAATATAGAAAACCTAACAAAATCTGAAAAATACATGAAAAGAGCATTTTTTAAAAGACAAAACATTAAAAAGACTCAAATTCTAGAGCTAAAGAATACAATCACTGAAATGAAAAATCGGAGAGAATCTCAACAACAGATTCAATAATACAATGAACTTATGAACAGATTATCTGAAATTAGCTAGAGATAAGAATAAAATAATGAAAAAGAGTGAAAAAAGCATAGAGGACTTCTGGGAAATCATCAGGCAAATCAACATACACATTATGAGAGGTTCAAAAAGTACACTGAAAGAGAAACAAGCAAAAAGGCTTTGTAAAAAGAAAACTTTTCATTTGGAAGAATGGAGATCCATAATCCAAAGAATCCTACGTACACAAAATATAAAGAAAGCTTCACTGAGACACATTATGGTTAGGTTATTAGAAGAGAATTTTGAAACCAGTAAGAGAAAGCAACTTATCATACACAATGGGTCCTCTATAAGATTATAAGCAGATTTTTCAACAGAAATTTGCAGACCAGTAGAAAGTACAATGCTATGTACAAAATACTGATGGAAAATCTGCCAACCAAGAATATTTTACACAGAAAAACTGTGCTTTAAGAATGAAGAAAATATAAATACTTTCATTGAAAAACAAAAATGGGAGTTCAACATCATTAGACCTGCCTTATAAGACTTGCTAAAAGGAGTTCTTCAGGCTAAAATGAAAATACACCCAACAATAGCATGAAAGCATATAGAAATATCAATCTGAATGTTAAAAGCAAACATTAAAACAAACACAGAATACTGTAATACTATAATGATAGCATATAAATCCCTTTTAAAACTAGTATGAGAAGACAGAGAATTCAAATAAGTATAATCACATACATTTGTTAATAAAAAATACCAAAAGAATATCTGACATTAATTACATAAAGTATGGTGGAGAATAAAGTGTAGAGTACCTGAAACCAACTGAAATAAAGTTACTATCAGCTTTAATATAGACTGTTATGTTTGATGTGAACTCAACAGTACTCACAAAATAATGTTCAATACGTATACAAAAGATAAAAGAATCATGAAATTATGGCATTTGCTGCTAAATGCATAGAATTGGAGAACATCATGCTAAGTAAAATAAGCCAAACTCAAGTCAAGGGTCAAATGTCTTCTTTCATATGCCAAAGCTAGAGCAAAATTAGGAGGAAAAAAAAATGTTTGGGGTAGGAGTGGTTTCCATGAAAATAGAAGGGAGATCAGTGGAGTAGAGGAAGGGAATAGAGGGGGAGAGAAGATGGATGGGAAAAGGGAGGAAGTGCAGAATGAAAGTGACCAAATTATGTTATGTGCATATATAAATAAATATACCACAGTGAATTCCACCTTTATGTATACCTACAAAGCGCCAATGGAAAAAAACTATGAATAAATAGAAGATCAGTAGAGTAGAGGAAGGCTAATAGGGGGAGGGTAGTGGAAAGAGAAAGAGGAAATAACCATAGATTGAAATGGAGCAAATTATAATCAATGCACACATGATTATGTCAAAATAAACCCACTATTATACATAACTATAATGCACTAATAAAACATTTTTAAAATAAATAAAATTTCAAAATTTTTAAAGATAAAAGAACCACATCACCTTAAAAAATCATCAAACCACAAAGAAAAAAAAAAAAAGATGAGGGCTAGGATCGTGGCTCAGTGGTAGAGCACTTGCCTCCCATGTGTGAGGCACTGGGTTCTATCCTCAGTACCACATAAAATGAATAAAGTAAAATAAAGGTATTGTGTCCATCTACAACTAAAAATAATTTTTAAAAAAGATGAGAAAAACAAAAGAACTACAAAACACATAGAAATCAATCAATAATAAAACATCAAGAATAAATAGACTAAGTCCTTACCCATCAATAATTATTTTAAAGGCAAGTGGACCAAACTCCCTAATCAAAAGAAATGGTTGAATGGGTTAAAAACAAGACCCAACTATATGTTGCCTACCAGAAACTCACTTTAAACTTAAGAACATGCAAAGGCTCAAAGTAAAGGGGTGGAGAAAGATGGTCCATGCAAATAGTAACCAAAAGAGAACAGCAGTGAGTATACTTAACGGCAGACAAAATGAACATTAAGTCAAAACCAGTTATAAGAGGCAAAGAATGCCATTATATGATAAAATGGTCAATTCAAAAGGAAAAGAGAAAAATTATACATATCTATGTACCCTACATCAAAGCACATAAATATAGAAAGTGAAGAAAGACAAATCAGAAGAGAGAACAGGTAGTACAATATTAGGAAACTTCAATTTGTCACCATCTGTAGTGGACAGGTCATCTAGACAGAACATCAAAAGAAAACAGCAAAATTAAACAACATTATAGACCTAATAGACCTAACCAACATATACAGAATTTTCTACCCAATAGTGGAAAAAATATGCATTCTTTCCAAATGCACACAGAACATTCTTCAGACTGGATCACATATTAGGTAACAAAAAAGTCCTAAAAAATTAAAGATCAAAATCATATCAAGAATGTTTTGTGACCTCAAAGGAATAAAAGTAGAAATCAGTATGAACAAGGTAACAGGAAAATCCTAAGTATGTATAAACTAAATAGTATACTCCTGAACTACTGGTCAAAAAGGAACTTAAAGGGGGATTTAAGAAAAACAAAAACACTACCTACCAAAACTTGTGGGATGTAGTAAAAGCAACAGTAAGAGAGAAGTTAGTAATAATGATAAATACCCACATTTAAAAAATCTAGACAAATGACCCATCTTTATACCTCAAGAAACTAGGAAAAGAACAAAGCCCAAAATTAGCAAAAAGCAGAGAAATAATAAAGATTAAAGCACAAATAAATGAAGTAGAGAACAGAAAAAAATCAAAACCATGAGTTCAGATTATTTAAAAGTAAAATTTAATAAAAGCTCAGTTTAGTGAAAAGGGACTCAAATTCAGAAATGAGATGTTATTTCTGATGCATCAGAAATAAAAGGTATAAGGGACCATTAGGAACAATTATACACCAAAAATTGAAAATTTTAGAAGAAATAGATAAATTCTTAGAAATATACAACCTACCAAACTGAGTCAAGAAGAAATTCAAAGTCTAAACAGATCAAACACATAAGGAGACTGAATCAGTAATAAAATGCCTCCCAAGAAGAAAGGGGAACAGGAACAGATGGCTTCCCAGATGAATTCCACCAGACAGTTCAAGAAAATTAGTATCAATCTTTATTAAATTCTTCCAAAAATTAGGAGAAGGAATAGTTCCTAACACTTGTTATGAGATTAGCATCACCCTAATACCAAAGTCAGACAAAGACTCCACACATACTGCAGGCCAACATTCATATTGAGATGCAAAAATTCTCAATACTTACAAGGTGAATTCAACAGCATATTAAAAGGATCATACAACACAATCAAGTGGATTTATCCCCGAAATGTAAGGATGGTTCATTATATACAAATCAGTTGATGTGATACGACATTAATAATATTAAATATAAAAACCACATGATCATACCAGTATGTGCAGAAGAAGCATTTGACAAAACACAACATTCATTCAGGATAAACAGTCAACAAAATAGGTGCAAGAGGAACTTACCTCAACAAAGATATACATAAAATTTCCACTGGTAATATCATAAATGATGAAGAAAAACTGAAAACATTTTCTCTAAAGTTCAGTACAAGGTAACAATACCCATTCTCACCATTCCAATTCAACATAGTACCAGAAGTGCTACCAGGAACAATTGGACAAGAAAAAGAGAAAAAAAGGCATCCAAACTATAAAGAAAGAAATACAACTGTCTGTTTGCAGACGACAAGATCCTATATGTAGAAAAGCCGAAAGACTCCACCACAAAAAAAAAAAAAAACCTCTGTTAGAACTAAAAATTCAGTAAAGTTGCAGGATACAAAAATCAGTGGTATTTCTCTACATAAACAATGAGCTATACAAAAAGAAATCAGAAAAACCATTCTATTTACAACAGCAATAAAAAGAACAAAATATTTAAGAACAAACTTAAAGAGGTAAAATTTGATATGCTGAAAATTGTATTGATGAAGAAAATAAAAGACATTTGAAAATGTAAAAACATTCAATCTTCATGGACTGAAAAGAATATTGTTAGAACATGAACACTACCCAAAGAAATCTACATATTCAATGTAATCTCTATTTAAATCCCAAAGATATTCTTTAAAGAAATTTAAAAAATCATAAAATTCATATGAAATCACATAGAGTCAGAACAGTCACAGTAATTATGAGCAAGAATAACAAAGAGCAAAGCTGGAGGTATCATACTTCCTTATTTCAAAATATATTAAAAGGGTACAGTAATCAGTTGGATATAGTGGCTCACACCTGTATCCCAAAGACTCAAGAGGCTCAGGCACAAGAATCCCAAGTTCCAGGCCAGCCTGGGAAACTTAGCAAAATTATCTCAAATTTAAAAATAATATAAGGACTGGCGCTATAGCTTAATTATGGAGAGCACCTGGGTTCAATTCCCAGTACCACCAACTAATAAAAAAAAAAAAAAAGTACAGTAACCATAGCAATATGGTATTGGCATAAAGACAGACATTTAGATCAATGGAACAGGATAGAGAGCCCAGAAAAAATCCACACATTTAAGGTTAACTGATCTTCAATAAGGGTGCCAATAACACATAAAGAGGATATTCTCATCAATAAATAGTAGCTGGAAAATGGATAACCACAGGCAGAAGATTAAAACTGTACCCTTACCTCACACCATCTTCAGACAACTCAAAATAAAGACCTAAATGTAAGAGTTAAAAACCTAAATGTAAGATTACTACAAGAAGACGGGGGAAAGCTCTTGACATTGGTCACAGACTTCAATATGACAACAAAAGCAGTCAACAAAAAGAGGTAAGACTGTATCATACTAAAAAGATTCTGCACAGCAAAGGAAATAATCAACAGAGTATAAAGGCAACTGAAAGAATGGAAGAAAATATTTATTTTTAACTATGTAGCTGATAAAGAAGTTTAATACCCAAAATATATAAGAAACTCAACTCAATAGCAAATTAATTAAATAAATAACCTGATTTAAAAATAGGCAAAGGACTGAAACAGGCATTTCTCAAAAAAGAGATATATAAATGGCTAAAAAGTACATCGAAAAAATTTTCAACATCACTTAATCATTAGGGGAATGCAAATCAAAACCACCACTTGTTAGAGCACTTGTTAGAATAGCTATATATCTAAGCTATTTATCCAAGTTTATATATTATCTAAGACAGAATTTTTGGCTAGAATGTGTACACTAGAGAACCTTGCACACAGCTGATAGGAATGCAAATTACTACAGCCATTATGGGAAATACATGAAGTTCCTTGAAAAATTAAAAATAGAACTACAATATGATCCAGGAATCTTACTTCTGAGTATATATCCAAAAGAAATGAAATCCATAGTTTGAACAGATATCTTAATTCCCACGTTCATTGCAACATTATTTACAATAGCCAAGACACGGAAACAACTAAAGTGTCCACTGATAGAGAATGGATAAGGAAACTGTGGAATACATACAATAGACTATTATTCAGTACAAGAAAAGGAAATCCTGCCATGTCCAACAGCATGGATGAACCTGGAGGACATCATGCTAAACAAAATAAACCTGACAGAGAAAGACAAATACTGCCTAATCTTTATTATATGTGGAATCTAAAACAACTGAATTCATAGAAACACAGAGTTAGAATGGTTTCCAGAGGTTGATGAGTTGGGGAAACGTTCATCAAAGTGTATAAAGTTTAAGTCTTGCAAAATGAATAGGGGTTCTGGAGATCTGATGGTAGAGCGTGGCAACCACAGTTAACAACACAGCATCGTACACTTGCAATTTTCTGTGAGGGGAGATCTTAAATGTTCTCACCACACACAGCAAACAAACAAAAAAACCTAAAGGTAACTTTCATGTGACAGAAATGTTAACTGCCTTGATTTAGTGGTAACTTCAAAATTGGAGATGTATACCAAAACACCAAGTTGTACAACAATATACAAATAATTCCTATTTGTCAATTATATCCCTGTAAAGTTGAAAAAATATCAAAAAGTAAAGAGACCATTCTAGGCAGCAATAGGGTATATTCTAAGAAGGGAGACAATGAGCAACATCTCAATGATAGTGAAGGAAGGGGAGCCTAAAGAACCTAAACCACCCAAATGAATCAAAGCGTGGTTTATAAAAAAGGAACTCAAACATAAAATTTAAAAACATCTGTGTTTCAAGATGCAATACTTGAGATCTGTGCAAATACTGTATTAGAAAAAAAAAAAAAAAAAAAAAAAAAAAAACCTACTATTCTTCCCAGGAACTATTTCTCCTACTAAGTTCTCAGAACAGAGAAAATCCCATTCTCCATGGTACCCACACAAATGCTCCAAAGAAAATTACAGCCCTTCTCTCTCCAAGTATGGAAATAAAGCTATAAGCAATTTTGCTTACACTAGAATTTCAAGTATCTACTGATCTCTTCATTTTCTTTCTTTTTCCTTATCCACCAGAGACTCTATCCAACCTTAGGAGTTTTAGTGTTTGGAGGACATAAATTAGCAGCTGCTACACTCCAGAAATTTCCTAATGATGAGTCTAACAATTTCACAGCTGTAACCACATATCCAACTAACCACACCATTACTTCACCCAAAGTACAAGGATTTTCTCATCTTGACTCTAAACCCACAATCCCTTCACGTGACAAATGACATAAACATGTAGTTCCTAGATCAATCAGTTAAAAATTGTGGCACTGCTATCAGGGTTTTCAGTTTGATAAAACATAACATTTCTTTTAATTATTTATTTTTTTTTATTTTTTACAGACTGCATTTGATTCATTGTACACAAATGGGGTACATCATTTTGTTTCTATGGTTGTAATCATGAACAGAACCTCCAAGAATTATGGGATATCATGAAAAGACCAAATTTAAGAATTATTGGGATAGAAGGTTCAGAGATACAAAACATAACATTTTTAAAAAATCTGTAATTCACAATCTCCTTTATTAAGGGACAGAACACCTACATACTTGCCACCAACTTAAGAAAAAGTAGCTTTGAAGCTGCCATTTGCATGTGTGCGTGCTTAGATCTGTTTCTAAGTCTCTGCTGTGCTTCCTTTGTCTATTTCATTACCAATGCTTGCTGTCTTATTTACTAGAGTAGTAAAGTAAGTACTAAGTAATTGATAAAAGTCTTTACCCCAATCCTTGCCTGGTTCTACTTCTTCATACATCCAATCTATAAAATCAATTTGAGAAGTGACATCCAATATTAAATTTTCCTACTGTAAAAATGATTCCCTCTTTATTTAGAATATATAATCTTAGTGTTATACTTTCCTACATAAACATATTTCACATCTTTTGTTAGATTGATTGCTGTGTACCTCATTTTCTATTACTTTAAGTAGTTTTTGAATTTCATTTTCTAGCCACCTGTTATTGGTACACAGAACTGCACTTAACATATATACAATAATGTCTTCATAATATTGAGAACTTTACTGTCAATTGGGAGGATCTATATACACAATTATACTGGCTACAAAAAAAAAACTTATTCCTACTTTCACTTTTATTTTCTTACCTTACTCACTGGTTAAATTTCAAGCACAATGTTGAAAAAGACAGGTAGACAGTACACTCCATTATCTCTTTCATGATTCTAATTTCACAAAGTTAAAAAAATTCCCTTCTATTTTTAGTTTGCTAAGAGTTTTTATCATAAAAGGATATGAAAATCTTCAAATATCTCTTCTTCATTAGTAGAATAACAACGTGGGCTTCTCTTTTATTTGTTAAAGTGTTAAGTGAAAACCATAGATCTAATATCAAACTCAACACTGCATTCCTGGAATAACACCAACAGGGTTATAATGTCTATCTTGCCAGATTCGGTTTGGTAATAATTTGTTTAGATTTTCTGCATCTAGGTTCATGACCAATAATGTCATAATTTTTCTCTCTTGCAATGCCCTTATCCACTTTTCACAAGCAAGCTTCATTTGGGGAACATTTCTTTTTCTATTTCATTAATTTTAAGATATCATCACCAACTGGCTAAATTCCTAATATTAGAGAAGTCATAAACTACAGAAAACATATAACAATTAACAAGAGAGATTATAAATTCCATCAATTAAAGATCCAATTCAACTTCAGAAAAGATAAAATGTGTGTGTGTTGGGGGGGATTGTTTTTAGAATTAAGAAAATACAGCATTAATGTAAGATTGGAATGTTTTCCTTAAATGTTTGGTAGAACTTGTTTGTAAACCTAACCAGGCCTCATATTCTCCTTGTAAATCTAATTATATTACTAATTAGATAACTTTAAAGACTTAAAAATCACCAGATTTTCTATTCCTAAGTCAGTTCTGGGATGTTATCTCTTTCAAGATTTTGTTCATTTCATCTAATTTTTCAAACGTATTGGCTTAGAACAGTTTAAAATATTATCTTTTAAAACATGCACATGTATTTTAGTTGTGTCCCCCTTTTCATTACTGATGTTTCCTTTTTGCCCCTTGTCAAAAGTTTGATAATTTTATTAACCTTTTTAACAAAGAATTTCATTCTTTCTTATAACTCTCAACTGTTTTGTTATTTAAATAAATATTATTTCCTTCCCTCTCTCTACTTTAAAGTTATGCTATTAATCTAAGTTAAATATTTAATTCATTACTTTTTACTCTCCTTGTCAAATATAAGCATCAAGACTATTAATTTTTAGATTTCCTACTTGGGAATTGTAGGGTCGCCTTAATCAGAGGGTGGTTGTCTTTCATCAACTCTGAAAGGATCCTGGCACTATCCCTTTTCATATTGTCTCTCACTCATCGAGTCATATAACTGATAATTACAGTTTGTGCAAACTTCATACATCTGGAGAGCAGACAATGGTGTGGAGTCTCTAATGGTGGTTTATTACCTCGTGTTATTGATTTTTCCACATACTTTTCAGCATCGAGTGTTGTCACTGTTCTGACTCAGTCATTCTAACAGATGCAGATGGTATCTTCTTGTTTTAATTGTTAACTGATTTTAATTGTGAGCTCATATACAATCCTGTTGAGGCCTGTGTTTAAAGTCTCTCCTCTAAAAAGGATTTGTGTTGACTCTTCTAATTATCTGTGCAGACTAAATGCAAGATCATCTTAAACTAAACTTGGGGTTGTTTATATACTACAGATATAGTATAAATTCTTTTCCTAAGTTCAAATTGATGTAAACTTGTGCTTAAGATTTCTCAAGGAAGACTTCCCTCTCCCATCATTCTCTGCCCAGAATCAAGGCCAATACAGGCAAGTATCCTCAGTGGCATCCTCAGTGGCATATTTTCCAATTGATTAAGAATGCTGCCCTTTAGAACTTTGAATTTCATGAAACAAGCTCTTCAATTCATATTTCTATCATGAATGGGTCACAGTCTTTTACTCCTCTCTCTTGTTAAAACCCAAGCTTTAGACCTTCAGGAATTAGCAGATACCAGTCAGGATAAAAGCTGGCTCTAGAACTCACTATTTCTGGGGTCACAGTTTCTCAAAATCTGCTCCTTCTACTGATTCCTTTATCTTACTGATAATTCAGTTGTGATTTAAAACTAAAATGTTTTAAAACATTTTATCCAGTAACCGATATTTTGACTCTGAAGCTTTTCTCTGAATATCAACTCTGCCATTTATTAGATCTGTAGATTCACTGGTATATTTTCATGTTTCCTTATAAAGTTTCCCTATTTCTTTTCTCTAAACTACCCAATTACAAATTCAACACATGACTGCAGGGGCTAAGAATATCATTGGTTTGTTCTTGCTTCCTGGTGCAAAACCACATACCAAGCAGGCTAAATAAAAGCCAGTTTGACCAAAGAGACCCCTAGAAAACCCTGTCTTCCCCATGGGATATGTGTTCATCTGTCATGAACATTCTTCCTTCACCTGAATAAAGATGAATTTTGCTAAAATTTCACGGTTTCATTCTGAAATAAAATTTACATATGTTCCAAGTACAACCACCAAAGAAAATGAGAACAAAATCTATGAAGCTACTGTTATCCTCTCTAGAAATTATGCAAATATTACTTGGCAAATTACATGATATTGACTTTGTTATATATTAATATAACCATACACAGAAGGCCTGCCTCTATATTCCTCAAATAAGAAAAGGAAAATTTTGGCAACCAACTCTATAGATAAAACTCTCCATCACTCTTATAAGAATGAGATTGCAATCTCTCAGACTTTCAAAACAAAGGAGGTTAAATACCAACTGAAAAAAAAGCTAAGCAACTAGTCCAGTTAATATCTGGTAGAAATTTTTCAGGAAAAAAAATCCTGTATTATCATAAATGTTCTTCTTTCTGTTATGCTACAGAAGTAATTAATAAGACCTGGCAAGAATAAGACATACTCCCTTCATTGTGCAGATGCTTTTACACTTTTCAATAAATGCTTTCAAATTATTTTAGTTTCTCCTGTAAAAGCCTACAACAGGTTAATACACATACTGAAACATCTTATAAGAGAGATTTTTTAAATATTTTATTCTTATTAATTTGCCAAATATTATATTTTTTTCATTATTTAATATGCTTTCATAGCTACATGACCCAACTACCAAACACAAAGAATTTAAAAATAATAGTCTCAAGAAATAGTTTCAGAAATCAAATGCTTTAAGGACTAAAAATTTCAGAAGAAAATTATCAAAATGTCTATTCTATTTCTAATATAACCTATGACTACAAACCAAAAGCACAGCATTTAAGGTAAAAAAAAAAAAATTCATGTTAAGTGGGGGTTGGGTAAGAAAAAAATCCAAGTCCTCTTTTGGCAAAACAATTTTCTTGAAATATAATACAGAGATTCAAGAATATATTTGTTATGTGTGTGTGGTCCCAAATATGTTCAGAATTGTCTTACCAAGAAAGGAAGAATTGCTTCGATTCATGGAAGAAAGTGGTTTCTAGATCTCCTTTTGTATGTGAACCACTTAAATGAAAGTACAACTGTGTTAGTCATCTGAGATTATACCAGCAGTGTCTTAATGCTGTCACCCTGGGGAATCTGATACAACATCTTCATGTTAGTAAACTCAGCTTCAGAGACAATCTCCCTTTATTTTGAAGTTTTCTATTAAGTTGTGGATATAGACAGACTCATGTCATTTTTAACACTGCCACAGCACCAAAGTGAAAGGATTTTTGCAGGCTTAAGAGAACTTATTAAAGGATAAGAGAAACAATACTAGCATGGTCTGAATTAATTTTGATAAAACTGATTAAACAGGCAAAACATTTTGTTCTGAAAGTTTCAAAATTTATTTAAATATTTAAGAATTAGAAATGGACTTAAGTTTTAGCAAAGCAACGTCATATATTCTCTCGTAAAACAGTATAACTGAAAGATGGTTTCATAAAAATAAAACAATAAAAAATAGCTGTGTACAACCAAGAATGAAAGGTTACTTACAAATTATAGTATATTATCCAGCCTGAAAATAATCTCAAACGTGATCCAGAGGTAAGAGTATCTACTCATGAGATAAGCTATGACTTAGTCTCAAGGTCCCTTGGGCATTATCCTTATTTAAAAGTAGAGGTGAAAAAGGAGAAAACAAGCCTAATTAATCTATGTCTGTTTTTCTCTTTTTCTTAATAAACAATTGAAATATACTAAGTTCAAATGAGTCAGCATAAAACAATCCTATCCTATTTGAGACCAGAACAGTACTTCATTCAAAGTATTATTTTTTTTACATTTTTTTTAGTTGCAGATGGACACAATACCTTTATCTTATTTATTTATTTTTAAGTGGTGCTGAGGATCGAACCCAGTGCCTCACACATGCGAGGCAAGTGCTGTACCACTGAATCACAACCCCAGCCCCAAATTCAAAGTATTATAAAATAAAATACTTTGTCTTTGAATGAGAAAGAATTCTGGGAAATACACAATTTTTTAAATAATCAGAATCTCCCTGCTCTTCCAAAAAAAAAAAAAAATTGAAAAATTATGGGAGGAAACTATACTGCTATACTGAAGAACACTTAAGAATCATTTTGTTTCTAAGTGATGATGGCCTACATTAAATTGGTACAAGTCAATATGCATAAAGGAGATACAGTCAGGAAATAAAAATTAAAATAGACAAAATTTTTTAATTAGTGGTCACTAATCTCTGACTTGGTAAGCACGTAATTTAAGGCAACTAACTCCCTTGGCAAACCTGCTTGTTGGGGAGATTATTTATACCAATATAATCATATAAAGAAGCACATGAAATCTCAAAAGCAGTGATATGGGAATTTTGAAAATTAGGATAATAGGATCATCTAAAGAAAGAAGAAATTCTAACAGTATATGGTGGAATGAGCAGTATCTGGAAGGGGGAAGGACATTTCACAGTTAAAGAACAGGATAAATAAAACCACAGTGATGGGGAACAGTGAAGAAAACTACCCAGATGGATTCATTAGGGGGAAAAAATATGAAATTGGAAGAATACAGGAAAATCGGCATATACGAAGAGGCTCAACTATGATTATGGAAGCTGCAACTTATGCTCTTAATTGCTGGTGTCCAAATGTCACTACATTTGATACGTTTAGAGAGTTGTATAAACACATATTACTGAGCCTTACCCTAGAGATTCTGAAAGGGTGGAGTAGCATCTGTATCTTAGCAAAGCTCCCAAGTGATTCTCAGACACAGCTAGACTTAGGTTCTACTACTGCTTGAGGCAACAGTAAGCGATTACCTTCTTGAATATGGGAGTGACAACTGTAGGTATCTAGATAGTTTTTCAGTTGCAAACTTGAATAACAAAAAGTGGTATTTTCATTTATAATTTTCTATTTCTCTTTATTCATGTTATTTCCATCAGAGATTTACTTCAGAGGATCCATGTGTCTGGCTGTATACATCTATAAAAACTTCTCTCCTTCTCCTGTCACAATCTCACCTTAATATTAGCAATATTTTTGGTTTGGTTACTTTGTTAAGAAAGATGAATCTGGTATTCAGGAGGGCAAGTTCCTCACAGCAGTTAGAGGTTGTGATACCAAGTATTATAGGTATAAAATGACAAAGACCTGATCTACGACCACAATAGTAAGAATGGAAACAAAGGGGAAAAAAATCAGTCTTGACACCATAAAACTTCTAGAAGAAATTACAGAAAATATTCTTTGAAACTTTAGAGTTCACAAAGATGGGAGAGATTTAATCATAGGGAAAAATAATATATTAGGTCAAATCTAAATTAAAAACATGCTCTGTGAAAAAATCATTAAGACTATGCAAAAGCATACCAAGACTAGAAAAAATGCAATACACACAGCAATCAAAAAAATAACATTAAGATATTAAAGGTGTAAAACTCAATAATACTAAAGTCAATTTTTAAATGAGCAAAAAATTAACTGATTATTTCACAAAAGAAGATAGAATAGTAGCCAATGAGCATATGAAAAGATGTTCAACACCCTTAGTATTCAGAGAAATGTCAATAAAACTATAATGTGATACTGCTACACATCTGTTAGAATGGCTAAAATAAAAAATATCAAGGATGGAGGGCAACTGGACTATTCACACAGTTAACAGGAATGTAAAAGTGGTATAACTACTTTGAAATACCATTTGGCCATTTCTTACAAAATAAAATATACACACTTACTATATGACCTAGAAATTGACTCCAAGGTATTAACCAAAAGAAACAAAAACTTATCTACAAACAAAGTGTTCTGAACCAGGTTGTCCAGGCAGGTTTGGAGACATTCAGAAACCAGGAAGAAGTAGTCCACGTCCACCACCCTGTGTTCTGTGACCCCAATCTGGATCCCAAACAATACAAAATGTGCTTGGGGCCAAAGCATCAACATATGGGTCCACACAGCAGTTAGCTGAAATGTGGCTGGAGAAAAATGATCCAAGTAATAGTAAAAACAACAATAATGGATCTGCATAAACAGCCAGCTCTGCTGCAAAAGGTCTTTTTAATTTATCTAATTTATTTTTCAAAATATTTTTCTGTGATCAGTTTTGAAGTCCATACAAGGATATATTTTTCAAATAGTTTTATTACATAGGACTCCTTTAAGATTGAGCTTTTTGAACAAAAATGTGATCAGTGTTTGCCTTTGAATACATCTTGCTGAACATTAAGGAACATTAAGTAGTAGACCTGCTTAATTCTGACTTGAAATGTCCCTCATGAACAAAACCTTATGTTTTTGTTTGTTTGTTTGTTTTTGTTTTTTTTTACATTCCCTTTCCAGGCCCCCTCTCTATAGTCCTATGGCAGAAAACATGAACATTCCTATTAAATATTATTGTAACAAAACAAAACAAAAACACATTGTAACTCTGGTAAATGTTCTGTAGTGACTGTTAACCTTGCACATATTGTACCTTTTGTCTTTTTTTTTGCAAGTTTTTTTTTTTTTTTTTTTTTTTTTTTTTTTTTTTTAAAGCCATGTAAGGGCTGGGGATATAGCTCAGTTGCAGGGCCTTGCAAGCACAAGGCCCTGGGTTCAATCCCCAGCACCAAAAAATAAAAATAAAAAATAAATGCCATCTCAAGGGCTGTGGTTGTAGCTCAGTGGTAGAGCACTTGCCTAACATGAGGCACTGGGCTCAACCCTCAGTACCAAATATAAATAAATAATAAAGATCCATTGACAACTAAAAAAAAAAAAGTCATCTCAAGTTCCAGCTGTAAAATAAGGAAGTGTGATAATATTTGTATCATCATAATCTTTAGCAAAGCTTTCCAAAGTTCCTTATTTCCCCCCACACTGTACTCTACCCACCGAGGTCAAGTAAGCTTTGACAAGCCAGGGGAGTGAGAAACAGCACAGCCAGGGCTGGGGTGGTACCTGTCATGCCTTGGCCTAAACAGACCTGGCACCACATTACAAGAAGCATTTGGTGTTTTCTCTCTTACTGACTCTTCTCTTTTGAGGGTAAAATATTAATATTTAGAATGATGAAGAAGAATTACTACACTAACTCTAATGTATGCAAGCTAAACATCCTAATGAAAACATTGGGGGAGGTGTATTTGGTTTCAATCACTTCATCTTGTGTTATGGAGATGGTTACTTCATTCTTTAATTACTGTTTCTCTTATCCTTGGCATCTCAATACCTTTAATTTATTTAATATCTATTGTTTAAGGTTCTGCCATTTCTTGAGTACCCATAAGTTTTAGTATTTATGTGTACCAGGAATGTGGTTAGTATGTTTTATTTGCAGTAAACAGATCTCCAAAGATTTCCTTTTGAAGACATGTTTCTCCCCTCCTTAATTTTCACATTCCTGCTCTACTAAATGTTAAATGTTCTTGGACAATTTTGGTGCTCATGTGTTTTGGGAACAAAAATGAAATGACTCTGTCATAATACCAGAATGTTTGTTTTTAATTCACAGATCAAATGTGCCTTCATAATCTTTTTTTCATTTAGATTTCAAACAGTTGATAGACTTACCATTTTAATACACATCATTGGAGATCTGCTTATTTGTAAATAGCCTACTGCTCATTTGGAAAAATAAACCAGTGGACAATACTTTTCTATTGTACTTTTGAAAAACATTTTGTCTCATTATTCCTCTTTAAGCTGAAGAATTGTATTATATTTGGAGAGTTAAAATTCTTAAACACAAAAAAAATTCTATGTACATAATGGAATCACATCAAAAGATACAGGAGACAGAGTTTGGTCAATAATTTCTTAGCGCTATACAATGGGCATATATATTTCACCATACTATTCTCCAAAATTCCCTGTTTACTGGAGAAATAGTCATGGCAGATACAAATGAGGACAGGTTTAATTATTAATTAAACCTTTTGTTGCTTGCCTAAGTCACAAGTTAAAGAATTCTTCTAAATATTCTATTACATAGATACATGAATCAGATGAACCATGTCTATTGCAGTCAAAATTCTGGTTCTGAGAATGGCGAACAACCAGGTCAGTTGCATACTTTTAGGATTTTATCTTAACGAAGCTTATTTACATCAAAGAATGTACAAATGCCTATTTTCAGGTCTTCAAAAAAGCATTTTGGCAAAAAAAATTCTAACTGTCCAAAAGTATATTCAACAATCAAGCAATAAATATTAACACTGTGATTATTTTCATCTTATTAAATAATATTTTTATAGTTTCAACAGTGGTATATAAAAGTGTTTCCATCTAACACATGACTAAACAAGTATTTTTCATTGAAATAAAAGTAACAACCACCAGCTGAACATCCCTTATGTGAAGCACTTGAAACCTTCATAGTGTTTTGGATTTCAGACTTTTTTGGATTTTGAAATATTTGCATACATGAGATATCTTGGGGATGGGATCAGAGTTCAAATAAAAATTCATTTGTTTCATATATACCTTATACACAATTTCAAACAATATTTTTACTGTTCCTTTGTTCTGATCATGACCCACCCATGAGGTCTGGAATGGAATTTTCCACTTACAGTGAGTGTTCCTGTCAGTGCTCAAAAAGTTTCAAATTTTAAAGCATTTTAGATGTCAGATTCTGTGGATTAGGGGTGCCTGATCTGTACTTAATGGTCAATATTTACTTTTTAAAAAGTCACACAAGCCCAATCTCAAAGGATGATTCCTAAAGTTACAACATCAAAACCACAATAATTACATGGCCAATATAATATGACAGTTAACTCTACATTCAATTTTTAAAATACATGATAATCAAGTACAATAGTTCCTCCACCAACCACAGGAGATACATTCTAATATTCCCCCAGTGGGTGCCTGAAACCACAAATAGTACTGAACCCTACATACTCACATAAACAATACAATGTTTTTTCCTATATATGCACACCTAACAAAGTTTGACTTAAAAAAGTTAGGCACAGTAAGAGGTTAACAATAATAAGATAAGTAGCACCATGATAACAATATGCTATAATGAAAGTTATATGAATGTAGTTTCTTTCCCTGCTTCTCTCTCAACTGCCATAGGGTGGGACTGTACTCAACATGCATATACTAGACAAAGGGATTATTCGCCTTCCTGATGGGACACAGCAGCAGGATGTCATGAGATTACATCTTACTACTCAGAATGAAATGCAACTTAAACTTATGAATTCTTCATTTCTGGAATTTTCCACTTAATAATTTCACTCCACGTTTGAGAGCAGAAAGTGAAAATGCAGATGAAGGAGGACTATGGCATATTTTAACTTTAGAACACCAAATTCAAGTTCTTAGCTTTAAAAGCAATTCTTGCACTGCAGCTACCAATCACACCACAGGAGAGTTCAGAACACGTGATTAAATAAACTTTAGCTGAGTAGTAGAATCTACACAAAAGGGATCAACTATGAATAAAAAAGTCTGATCCATGAACCAATGGGAATCTCCAAGACCCTTTTAGAGGGTCTGCAAGGTCAAAATTAGTTTCATAATATTTTTTCATAGTGAACTAGAGAAAGGAATTTTTGATCTAATGACGATAGAAGTGAAATCGGGCCAAAGTGTAGGAACACCTATACAAGCAAGGTTTTAATTTGGAAGAGAAAAGGGTATATGAGCTTCTCATCAAAGGAACAGCCCTAATTGGGAGAAAAATCAGGCTGATCCCCCAATAAAGGAAGGACAAGGTAACCTTTTCTCAAGCACCTGAGGAGGGCTGGGTTCTGGTGTTTTTCTACACATCATGAGTATGGTTATTTATTTATTTTAGGAATTTCTTCCTTGTCAAAGATCCTTCATGACATCTAGGATGCCATGACCTGGTCATCTTGCACCAGGTCTCCTTAGTCAATTTGATTAAGAATATGAGGGTGGAAGGGCTGGGGAGATAGCTCAGTCGGTAGACTGCTTGCCTTGCATGCACAAGGCCCTGGGTTGGATCCCCAGCACCGCAAAAAAAAAAAAAAAAAAAAAAAAAAAAAAAAAAGAATATGAGGGTGGAAATAAGGAAATCAGTATGAAGGTTCCTGAAAAGACTACGAATGAAACCACCTATGATCTAGCTATACCCATTCCTCAGTATTTACCCTAAAGAATTAAAGTCATCATACTACACTATAGTGATACAGCCACATTCATGTTTATAGCACAACAATTCACAATAGTCAAATTATGGAACCAGTTCACAGGCCTGTCTATAGACTAATGAATTAAGAAAATGATACGTATACACAATGGAGTTTTACTCAGCCATAAAGAATGAAATTATGTCATTTGCAGGAAAATGGACAGAACTTGAGGAAGTATTAAGCAAAATAAGTCAGATTCAGAAGGTCAAAGGTCATATGTTTTCTCTCATATGTGGAAGCTAGAGAGAAAAAAGGGAAAAAAGAGGGGATTCTCATTAAAATTGAAGGAAGAACAGTGGAAGAGAGGAAAGAAACCAGGGGGAAGGAAAAGGGGAGGGAAAGAGGAAATACTAGGGAATGATACTGGCCAAATGATATGTTATATTGTATGCACGTACGAATATGTAACAATAAAATCCACCATTAGGTACGACTATAATGCACCAATTAAAAAATATGAAAAAAGAATAGGAGGGTGGCAGAAGGCATACCCATACATTATTCAAGGGGGAGAATATGGAAATATTTTAGGAAATACACAGGTAACAATAGGTCACAAGTTATGGATAAAGGCCTGAGAGTTTACCACCCTTTTGTCCCTGACTATCTCAAATGTGTTGACATTTTCACTGATGGTGCAAAAGCAATATTAGGTAAAACTGCTGGCACCTTGGCACAAATCAAGGCAGAAAAACCAAATGCAGTAGTGGTCACTGAGTTCTTTGTGGTTATTCACTCACAGTAAAAGAATGTCTCATAAATGTCCTTGAAGAAGCAGAAAAAAATATTAATCTTGAGCCCTATGAACAGAGTTTAAAGATTGTGTGTGACAAAATGAGAAATATGCATAAAGCACTTCTTTGTGGTATATTTTTAAAGTTGTCAATATTTGGAAAATCTGCATAATTCAATTAACAAATATTTTCCGAAAGACATGATGTTACAAAACCATGCATGAATAAAAAGCCATTCAAAATCCAAGACAGATCAATGGATTTTCATTTTACAGAGTATGGGAAGTATACTATATTGCAACCAACATTTAAGAAACCACTATTTGTCAAGCTTTGGTGTACTACCAAAGAAAAACATCTATAATTGCACATAAAAGCTACATTTATATGTGATGCTGAAATTTTTAAACCTTTATTAAATAATGATATTGCAACAGATTGCAGAATCAGATAGGAAAATATAGGTCTTTCATTAAGCCAGACATCAAAGAGATCTGCAATCATTATCAAACTGTATGGGGGCCATAATATTTTTTAAAAAATATATTATTCATGATCCAGCAATTCCCCTGCTTGCTATATATCCAAATGAAAGGAACTTGGTATGTGAAGCAATATTTCTATTTCTGTTTACTGCAGCACTATTCATAATAGCCACAATATGTATCAACCTGCGTGTGTGTCTATGAATGAATAAAGAAAATGTGATGTACATATACAAAGGTAATATTATTCAGTCATAAAAAGACTGAAATCCTGTCATTTGCAGCAACATGAATGGAACTGGAGGACATTATATTAAGTGAAGTCATCCAGGCACAGAAAGATAAATAACACATATCTCACTTATGTATGGAAATTAAAAAGACTGATCTCACAGAAGTAGAGTATAAAATAGTGGCTACCAGTGGCTGGAAAAGAAGTAGGGGATGGTGAGATGATGGTTAATGGTACCAGGGGTCAACTGGATAGAAGGAAGAAGTATGACTGGTAACAATTGTAAGCTTCAAAGTAGTTAATAGTGATGATTTTTGAATGTTCCAAAATAAAGTAGTGTTTTAAGTAATGAGAAGCAAAGTGTTATTCATATTAACATGTATTGAGTTTATTATTTAAATAAATTAATAATAAGCATCTTAAAATTTCTTAAATCTTTAAGACTATTATAAATGACTCAAATAAAACAAACTAAACCTCTGTAAAACCAAGTAATTAAAAAGAAAAAAATTATGATAGTCCCAAAATGTCCATCTCCTTTATTCTTTCAACCAACTAAATAATAACCCCAAACCACAACTTCTTACCCTGGCTGTGAGGACTTGCTGGACTAAGAGATGGCTGATGCAAATCTTTAGTTGGTGTTGGAAAAGCTTCTTTCCCTTGGCGTTGACTCATCTTTCCTGGTGTCAGAAGTTGAGATTCGTCACTGTTTGCTACAACAGCTCAAGAAAAGAAGAGAAAAATAATCAGCCCTAAAGTCACAGATTTATATGACATAGTTCATAATACGGAATAGGATTATGACTGAAATAGTCTTGGCAATTATATTCATTTTAACAAATCAACACTTAGATTCACAAAACCATTTTGTTTTTATGTTGTATCAATATAAAATAAATTGACAGGTATACAAGAGTCAAAAACACAAATTATAGACATTATAAAAATGAAAATGCATATCCAACTGATAATAAATGGTACCCCAAGTTTTTCTGGTATCTTTCATGGTACTATTAGTTAGGTTTGTAATTAGAACAATAAGCAAAAGCAAAATTATTTCACAGAAGAAACACAAATGGTCAACAAGCATATGAAAATATACTCAGTCTAACCAGAAAGAATAAAATTAGTATAAAATAATATTTCACAGTCACTAGACTTGCTACTTTAATCTCAAATTTTCATGGAAAGTAGGCATGAGTCCTATTTTAGAAATGGGAAAACTTAACGTACAGAGACTGCCTTACACAAGATTAGTCATTAAATAATGGGGGCAAAATTCTAACTCAGAACCATTTGGTTCCAAAACCTTTTAAAAATTTGCTGATCCAATAATCAATTTAAACAATGTTGAGGCTACTTCTCACCCATATGGCCAAGATACCATTACAGGAGAGCAATAAGAAAAGATGAAAAAGAAGAGTAGTGGGGGCTGGAGTTGTGGCTCAGTGGTAGAGCACTTGCCTGGCATGTGTGAGGCACTGGGTTGGATACTCAGCACTATGTATAAATAAATAAATTTTTTTTAAAAAAATCCACTGACAACTAAAAAATAAAAAATAAAAAAAAAAAAAGAAGAGAAGTGGGAACAAAGAAAATACTCAATGAAGGAATTGGGCAACTTCAAATCCACAGGGCCCTAGATCTCCACATGCTTTCATTTTATGTTTCTGTGCTTTTAGAAACTTTAGTTTCATCTTAAGAAATCATATTTAGGGGGGTGGGGATATAGCTCAGTTGGTAGAGCACTTGCCTCGCATGCACAAAGCCCTGTGTTCAATCCCCAGCACCACACTGGGAAAAAAAAAAAAAAAAAAAAAAAAAGGTGCAAAGGTGCATGCCTGTAATCTCAGTAACTCAAAAGCCTGAAGCAGGAGGATTGGAGGTTAGAGGCCAGCACTGGCAACTCAGCAGGACCCTGTCTCAAAAAAAAAAAAAAAAAAAAGGGCTGGGGATATTACTCAGTGGCACAGCACACCTGGGTTCAATCCCAGTACCAAGAAAAAAGAAAAAAGGTAGTGATTTGGTTCTCACTCTAGGTTTAAATTTTCAACCTAGCCAGAACTTCACATTCATATCATCACCAATCTTTTAAATAATATTGCTTTAACATGTTTTTCATTATGCCAAAGTTTTCAAAATTATATTTTAGCTCCTTTCTTCAAAGATACAAAAACACTTTATCATCCCAATAGATATAAAAAGTATTTTACCAAGTCAATAAAAAAACTATAGATTGATGACTCCTAGATTTATAACTCCAGCTATACTGTCTTCCCCCTAAACTAAAACTCACATGTACAACTGCCTGCATTATAATTATCTCTTTGTAATTTAAAAGCTTCTCAAGTTTATCTGGAGCAAAATTCTTGATTCTTTTATCCTCCAACCTTGCCTCTCCTCCCTCTCAGCTAGTGGCATCACTATTCTTCTTCTCCCAATTTCTCTCACACTTCACATTCAGTTATCTGTGAAATCCTCACTCTGTCTTCAAAATTTATCTGGAATCCTACTATTTCTCCCCACTTCCACAACTACCACTCTAATCCCAGCCACCATTATCTTTTTATTGCACACATCAGGAGATCCCTACCAGCTTACCAATTTGCTCCTTGATAGGCAGAGTTCATTCTCTACACAAAATCCCAAGTAATCTTTTTTATATTGTCAATTCGATTTGTATCATGTGGAAATATCATTAGCTTTCTATTATACTTACAGTAAAATCCATGCCTTTAAGAGTCAATAGGGTCTGATACCTGCTTATCTTTCCAATCTCACTCTCCACTACTCTCCTGTCACTCAATTGGCTTGTGCTCTAATGGTTTTCTAGCTATTACCCAAAAATGTCATCTTGCCAATCTTAGGACCTTTATATCTTTCTTTCACCTACCTGGAATACTCCCACCCCAGATCTTCGCTTTATTAGTTCCTCTCATTTGCTGACTGTGCTCAAGTGTTAACTCTTCAGAAAAATCCCTTTAGTTTCCTCATGGTGTTTTCTTAAATTCTTAATTTGAACATAGCACGATTTATCAATATTTTTATATGTTTAGTGTCTGCCACTCTATAACTTTAGTCTATCACCTTACCTAAATGATATTCACTATAATTCTTATCACTGACATATCATTTGTTTATTGTTTGCATTCCTCCACTAGACCCTAAATTCCATGAAAGCAAAGAGTTTGCCTATCTTATTTTTTCAAATTTTCTCAGACCTGTTACTCTTTCTAGCACAGTAAAGGTATTGTTTCCTGATATACTCAAAGAGTGCAATAAATTTTTATTGAATCAATGAATTAATTTTATATTTTTATGAAACTCCATTATCATAAAGCCTAGAGTGGCTCCTTCAGTTACAAAAAAACAAGATTCTTTGATTTCTAAAGAAAATTACTGAAATTCTGCTGGGTTCAATCCCCAGTACCAAAAAAAAAAAAAAAAAAAAAAAAAAAAGTATATAATGGCAAACAAAACATACAACTTAGTCCTCACTTCTGGGGACAGAAGGAAGAAAAAACATGCAAGGTATTTTTAAGATTCTAGTTCTCAGGTTGAGTTGTAGGTTTACTATATGCCTATTATTTGATTAAACTTTATTGCTTACATACAACACATTCCAATTTAAGGCTAATTAGAAATATAAGAAAAATCACTAAAGCAATCAAGTATGCTTTAATATTCTATTAGTAAAACATAGGTATCTATGTCTTAAATAGTTTCACTGTATAAAATAAGAAATAGTTTTAGAAATGTAAATTTAGTTCTATTCACTTTCAAATCCCTAAATAATTGAGGTAGTACTATATGATTTTGATAACCTTGAAGTGAGGGAGTACATGAAAATAGCAGTGTATAGAGTGCACTTTATTAGAAAACAGAAAGTCCACCTTACTATTTGTTTTCTCTCACTCCAGTTCACAAGCATTAGTAAGAGGCTCTGCATAACATAAAAGTCACTACAGTGGCTTACATTATTTGCACAATGATGGATTATTTGAATAGAAACTTAAGGAGTGACTTTTTTCCCTGGGTTCATCTGCACATAATTGCTAACATTACTGAATAGATATTTGTCAAATGAATCACTGTAGGATTCCAGTGCAATTTCTGACACAACTGACTCAACTACTAAAGATAACACTGCAGTGCCCTCTGCTGGTTCTACTTAGAATGGAAGTAAAGAAATCTACCTTGTATTCACAATATTTTATCATCTTTAGTTGAAACCACAATGGAATAATTAGCATATCAGTTGCATTTTCTAAGGAAAATATCATCTTTGCTTTCTAAATTTAACTCACAAATATAAAAGTTTGAAGAATCTTATAAGCCTCAAAATTTTGCTTTTGCCCATAATCTAAATGCAAGTTAAAATAAGTTTGTTTGTTTGCCATATTGGGAATTGAATCCATGGGCACTTTTCACCACTTAACTATATACCCAGACCTTGTGCTTTTTTGTTTTTGTTTATAAAAAAAACAGGGCCTCCCTAAATTGCCTGGGCCTCAAACTTGTGATCATCTTGCCTCTGCCTCCCAAATTGCTGGGATTCTACAAACATGTGCCACTGTGCCCAGCTAAGATAAAGTAGCTATTTAAAATAATAAATAATCTGTATGTAAAACTTAAGATTGCCCTTGAGAGTTCTTTCTTCTACTTTTAAAATTTCAACTATCCTCGTAATACTGATTGTATGATAAATAATAAAATACTGAGAATCATTGCAATTAAGAATGAAAAAATAATTTTAGTACATTATTTCAAATCATTTCTTTTTAGAACAAAAATTACATACACACACTGACTGACCAGTTACAGGGAGAAACAGCAACTGATCTAGACCAAAGAAATTTATAACCAAAAGAAACCTTTGCAATTATCTTACTCCATCCCTTCCTTTGGTCAGTGAAGAAATGAGCCCCAAAACAGTGAAAAACTTGCAATAGGTAGATAACTATTTGGAGATAAAGACTAAAACTTCCTAAATCAATGTAATTTTCTACATTGATCTTCAATAAAATTAAAATGTTTGTCTAATTAATAATGTGGTAAAATTTTTATTATTAGGTTACACTTGAATTCCCCAAATCAGTTTCATTCTGATTTTTTGAGTAACAGTAGAAGAAAGATGTAGTGGGCTAGTAACTAATTCTACCTTTGGGGATTTTTTTCCCCCCTGATACTGGGGATTGAATCCAAAGGTGCTCTACTCCTGAACTATATCCCCAGACCTATTTTATTTTTTCTTTTTGAGACAGGGTCTCACTAAATCATCCACGTTGACTTCAATCCTCCTGCCTCAGTCTCTTCTATTTGGGGGTGGGGGCAGTCTGGGGATTGACTGAACTTGGGGACACTTGACTACTGAGTCACATCCCCAGTCATTTAGATAGATAGATAGATAGATCGATAGATAGATAGATAGATTTTATTTTATTTAGAGCCAGGGTTTCATTGAGTTGCTTAGTGCCTCGCTTTTGCTGAGGCTGGTTTTGAACTCACAATCCTCCTGCCTCAACCTCCAGAGTCGCTGGGATTACATGTGCCACCGTGCCCAGTTTGCCTCAGTCTCTTGAGTAGCTGGAATTACAGATGTGCGCCACCACACCCAACTAGTTTCTTGGATATTTAAATCTAAGTTTCAGGCTCTTCATCTATAAAATTAATGTTTTTTATATTATATATAAAGCTCCTTATGCCTCAGTCATTCTATGATTTTTAATATAAAAATTGTCCCTGTCATTCTCCAGTTAGACTATAAAAATCTTTAGAGGCAGGCACCATGTTTTGTTCATTGTATATACTCCAAAACTCTCAATAAAATTTGTTGAGGTAAATCTAGGCACAGTGGTGTACACCTGTAATCTCAGTGACTGAGGAGTCTGAGCCAGGAGGATCACACATTTGAGGCAAGTCTGAGAACCTATGCAAGTCCCTCAGCAACTTAGCAAGACCCTGTCTCAAATAAAAAGTAAAAAGATCTGGATCTGGCTATGTATCTCAGTGGTAAAAAATTGTTGAGGTTAATTGGATATAATCCTATCTATTCTTTACTTTGTATTTCAATGCCTAGAAAGAAAAGTTGAAGACTGAATAAGCCATAATTGAAATGCCATTTGCCTTTAATAAGTACACATCAAAATACTATGTCCCCAAACATGATATTCAAACTTCAGCTACTTACTTGATGGCCCAAGGATATCTTTGCTATCACCAAGAAGCTTTTAATGCAGAGTAATTGAGCAGCAAACAAACACAGTCCAAACCAGGAAGAAGCAAAATGCATCAGGATGGAAGCAGCAGTGAAACAAAAGGACAAGGAAAATAGCATTAGTTTATAAGTAGAAAGCACATGCACATCAAACCTAATAATTAAAATTTACAAGAAATTTCCTTTCCATACCAAAAAAAATTTGGCTTTGGCATTACCAAATATTTGTTTTAATTCTGGAAAATAAAGGTAGAAGAGAAAAATGAATCACCAAGTATTTTATTTTGAAAATTAATTACAATGCAAGATAAGGATTAGATGTAGTAAAAATTACTATTTAGAAATATAATAGAGAGCCAAAAGTTATTATTTCCTAAAATAAAAGGTGGTTCAAAAATATAACACTCATGCACTATTAAATATTAGTTCTGCATGCCATCAAAGCACTGAACACTACATAGAGATTTAGACTTTCTTCTGCAAAAAAAAAAGAAAGGAGCATTTACTGAGTACTTATATGCCAAGCATTAGGAAAAGAGTTTCTGCAAAGAAATTAACAAACCGGAACAAACGTTTTCTAAAGGCGAAAAACAACCCAAAGAGAAATATTCATTAGAAAGATAAATTTTATTGAATCAAACAAAATTTTAGAACCCACTAAATATCAAGCATATTATCTCATCTTTTAGGAAGTCAGAAGCCTCCATCCTTGAATGAATTTACTAACAACTAAAGGAAACAGGAAAACGACTGCTAACCTGTCTAGTACTTTAACATGCAACATTACTCTAAATGTTGCATATGGACAAGTGTTTTGGTCAGCATTGGTAGGAAGAGTTTTCAGTTCTCCCTCACTTCAGATATCAAATATAGTAACATATTAAAACTAAAGTGACAACAAAAACGAAAAATTCCCACTAATGACATTGTTTCTTAGTCTGATTTAAAGACAGTAAGAGAAGCCTAAGTGGCTGTGACAAAAGAAGGTAGTTCTTTGCTTTGGGCTTATTTCATCTCCTTGGAGAAAATCTTATTACTTCCTTAAAGTGATGGCACAATGCTTGAAATTGTGTTCTAATGCCTTAAAGGCATTTGTTCTATTTGTTTTTCTGTAGCTGCCCATTTAAATTTATTCTTCTGTGATTTATTTCACAGATAAACTGAAAGAATACAGTTTTGTTGACAATGAACTAATTATGTTCAAGTCCTTCTGATGGCTATGTTACCACAACTAGCAAGCTTGGGGAAAGAGATTAAAGTACTTGTGCAGGCAATCACTGAAACGGCCCCCAGCAATCCTTATATCTTGGTATATAATCCCCTCTATAGAGTATGTGCTAGACCTACTTAAATCATTTCTAATGCAAGAGAATATGGCAGAAGTGCCATATTATTTAGAACCCACTAAATATCAAGAGACAGGTAGAGATAGGGTCTTACCAAGTTGCTCATGGCCTTGCTAGTTGCTGAGGCTACCTCTGAACTCACCATCCTCCTGCCTCAGACTCCCAAGCGGCTGGGATTACAGGGGTGAATCAAGGTGCCCCAGCCTACTGGGTTTTCAATAGAAATTTCAGTAGTATCTCCTCCCCCATACCTTAACTGCAACCACATGATAGAATAAGTCAGAGACATCTAGCTAATAAGCTGCTGTTGGATTCCTGACCCACAGAATTTGAGATAATAAATGCATGTTGTTTTACACCACTTAATTTTGGAATCATTTGTTTTACACCAATAAATAATTAATATAACACTGGAAAACTGAAAGAAGTTAGAAAGTAGACAAAAACAACTGTGGCAAACTTAGTAAGGCTTCACAGATACCTTCTAAAAACATCTTCATGTATTGACATGAATAAATTCCTAGGCTTACCAGGAAGGAAACCAGTGCTTCTAGTCATATATACACAAAGTTGGGAATATTTAATCTCACAAAATCAGTCATGCTTGAAAGCTCTACAGCTGATCCTCTATTTGGGGTAAAAGATTAATAAGCTCATTTTTGTGGTACAATTCTGTTACATTCTCAGATTTAGTTAATAGCACTATGTCAACTTCTGTATACCTATATTCCTTACCTGTTTACTTCCAGAAAACACCTACTAGCAACTTCTCAGTATTGGTTCCAAAAACCTCTAATAAGACTTAATTCTCAACATAATACCTTGAAACATGTCTGTGTCATATACATCTGACTTTACTAGATTACTCCCAATATTTTCAGTTTCGGTACTGAAGAATGATTGAAATAAACACTGTCTATTCCAACCGTACAACAACCCAACAAATATTTACCAAGTAACTACTATGAATTCATATCATTCTAGGCACTGAAGAACACAGGAGTTAGGAGAATAGACAAAAGTCTTGGCCTCGTGGTACTTATGTTTCAGTGGGGAAGATGAACTAGAACACAATAAAAAGTAAAAATTCATAGTATGTTATATCCTATAAAAACCAAAGAGAAAAAATAAAGAGAGAAATGGGGCACATAAAAAGTTAGGGAAAAGTAGTTAAATTTTTAGATAGGGCAAGCTTAAGAATGCTCCACTATAGAGTGAACTTGATTAAATGAAGAAACTTACCCAAAAGAAATATAAAGGAAAAGTATTCCAGACAGAGGGAAAAGCAAATATAGAGAAATGGGATGAAAGTCTGGTGGACTGAGGGAAGATTAAGAAAGCCACTGAGGATGGAATGCAATGAAAAAGTAAAAGAGTATTAGGAAATGAAGTCAAAGAAGCAAACTATATAGGACTCTGTAGGCCCTTGTTAGGACTTTGGTCTCATTTTGAATAATATGGAAGACCACTGGATGGTTTTGAGAAAAGGATTGATACAGCATGATTATGTTTCAACAGGATTATTCTATGTTAAGAACAGACTACAGAAACAAGGTTAGGAGGTTACTACAATAAACTAGGGGAAAGAAAAAGATTTGGAACAAGATAGTAGCAGTGAAAATGAGAGGTTGTTGAGTTCCCCATGTGTTTTAAAGGTGGAACAGCAGGATTTCCAAATAGACCACGTGTGAGTTAAGAGAAAATGAAGAATCAAGAAGATGCCACGTGTTGGGAACTGAGCAATGGATGGAAATGCCATTACCTGAGATGGAAAAGACAGTGAGGGCAGCTAGGTTACAGGGAGAAATATCGGCAGCTCAGTTTGAAATGTCTGTGAGACATCAAGGTGGAAATGTCAAATAGACAGTTGGACAGACAGGCTTATACTGAGAAAGATTCAGGCTGATTTAAAAAAAAAAAAAAAAAAAAAAGATGAAATATGGTACACGTAAAAGTTAGGTTATACAACCGGAATGCCTTAATCACTGGAGATTAAAAAATAGCACAGGATAAAAGAACAGACATCAGAAAATTATGTTATAGTAAACAAGAAAACTAAGAATCAAGCTGAAATGCTCCAAAAGCAAAACTGAAACATCATCATCATCATCAAAGAATGGCTTCAGAAACCCTTCCCAGAAGGATATAGATATAGAGGTACTAAACTGGATCCAAGTCAATCATCCTTCCAGTGTTGTTCATAAAGTGATAAAGGACATAAGTGAGAATTATACATCATTTTTGCCAAGTAATTTACATCACAGACGTCTTTTGCACATGAGTAAACTGTACATTACTAACTTATTCTTACTGTTTTCAGGATGTGAGTCTACTCTGTGCAAGATCATTTACAGGATCATTTTGTGTAACACAGGAATAAAGAAAATATGAAATTACTGATGTGAAAACATTCTACACAAGTACCTCATAGGATTTGGGGGAGGGGGTACCAGGGATTGAATTCGGGGGCATTTGATCTCTGAGCCAAATCCACAGCTCTATTTTGTATTTTATTTCTTTTAGATTCAGGGTCACACTGGGTTGCTTAGTGCCTCACTTTTGCTGAGGCTGGCTTTGAAGTCAAAATCCTCCTGCCTCAGCCTCTGGAGCTGCTTGAATTACAGGCATGTGCCATTGCACCCAGCTGTAAGATTTTTTTTTTTTTTTAAATAAAAAGCTAAACATTCTTTTTAGATCTTGCTAAAGTTCCAAATTATTCACAGCACCTTACAGAATCATGAAATTTCTCCTCAGTTTGTTCAGGAAAAAGAACATTAACATAGGATAAAATTTTTCTGTTTGAGTAACTTATCGGGTTGATCATTATTCTATAGATAATGTCCAGCCAGTCATCTTAAATAATTTTTATATAAATTTTCTAGTTTTGCAAAAGTGCATGCTGAAAATAGTACAATTATACATACCTAGAACTTTTGCTTACTATTAGTCAACATACTGCACCAAAGTACTTTAATTAAAAGCATAAAATATTTATAGTTATTATCTAAATCTTTATTGGCTAGGTTATAAAACACAAGAAAAAAGAGCATTGTGGAAAAAAGTGATCTTATTTTATTGCACATCTAAATATATGCCAATCTTATCCATATTTAGCATAAAACATGCATTATTTTAAAAATGCAAAGAAGGAGAACTTCATCCTGAGAAGCACTTCGATCACAATCAAAACAAGACAAACGGTCATCCTATAATACAGAAATAATCCCATGAGATCTATAGCTTTTATTCCATTTCCTTTAGCACAAAACTTCTCTCTTAATATACTTAATGCCTTAAATCATTTGATATGCTTAAGGGAAAACACAAAGCTAATCAAGCATTGATGTAACTGGTGGCACCTCTTTCCCCAATACAGTTGATAAAGTTATTCACTTGGTAGCAATCCTGCCTACAGCTGGCTCCCCAAAACCACAATTTGGAACGATAATACAGAACATATCAAGGGTGCTGTATTTAGTGTTATCTTTGGCTCTTAAAATAAGAAAATTCAGTGAAGGATATATAATGCAGCTCAGATCTGCTTGTTCTTAGAACAGGAGTCATCACTCTATACTTAGCTCAAATTTTTTGTATTCTTGTAATCATCTGCAAAATACTCAAGTGCACATTTTATCCCTCAGTTTTATAGGAGAGATTTTAAAGGAATATTTTTCTGAGAACTAGAGCTTGTCACTATTGAGAAGAAAATATGATCTGGCCTGCTAGGCAGTGATTTAAAAATAACCTAATCCACACTTTTGATGAAGCAGTACTACTTCCAGGATCACAAAGGTCATCATCCAAAATGCTCAAAAAGATATGTCAGAAGGCATGTTGATCAGAACACTATTTATAGTGATTTAAAATAGTAATCTATTTTAAACAGGTATTAAATAATACATTCACACAATGAAATACTATGTAGTCATTAAAGTTATTTTTAGTGACTAAAAAATATCCACTGTGTATTAGTTTTTAGAAGCTATAAAAAGTGCTGTATGAGATGATCCCACTTTTATAAAATCTCATGTGTAAGACACATACAAACTAATGAAAGATACCACCAATATACTAACAGTGGCTACAGTCAGTAGGTAGGGTTTTACTTAATGTATCTTTCTATATTGTTTAAATATGGCATACTAGTATGCATTGTTTTATAATCAAAAAAGAATAAATCCATTAACATTTTGGAAAAGTAAAAATATAATCTTTAAAACTGATCTTTTCCATCTATTTGCTATTTATCAGGACAACATAATCATCTATGATGAAGTATAGTGGAAAATATCCACTTCTAACCTGAAATCCTAGAAAAATACAAAACTGTTCAAATTTTAAACACAGCATCATATATTACTCACTGTCTCTTGAACTTCAGCAACTTCTGAATATGGCAAGATCTAAAAAAAAAACAAATTTTCTCAGGAGTGATTTAATCTCATATACCTGAATCTGGATCTAAATAGCACCCACAGTATATCAAATGAATTCAGTAGTGAAATATTTTAAGAGTGGCATTTGAAAACAGGAGAGGTTTGCAAAAGTACTTTTACACTGGAAACTGAATCCTTGAAAGTTTTTTTCTTCCTTCTAAGGCCTCAGGAATTTGTAGTCAATCTGCCAATCTGTGAAGTCCTCTCTAGAATATTCTGGGAGGGTTTTCACAGTTTTCATTCTCCCTGAATGCATTTAATTCCAAAAGGTTTTTTGCCATGCAAGCCCTCTCCTCCTTGGTTTCTAAAATAATCTACTATTCTGGTCTCTTCTATTTTCCTGCCTCCTTTGCCCTCTCATTTAGTATGTGAATGGCCATAGACAGTGCTTAGCCTTAACCACTCATTCTCCTCTACCTGCTTTTTTCCCTGCAGGTTCCATTAACAATCAAGGTTCACTTACTACCTTTTTTCAGATAACTCTTAAATTTCTTCTTTAGACCTAACTTATCTCCAAAACACTTCTGTCACTGCAATTTAACTTCTAGTTCTAAAATTCTGTTAAAGTAAGGGTTTTATGCCTGTTGTAGGAAGCATTTTATGTCAAAAACAGCACTCATTAGTTTTTCTCTCAGAAAATGCTCCCACACCAATTTGCCCATCTTCGTTTCAACCAGATCTAAATCCTCAGTCATCCTAAACAATTTTTCTCCCAACATCTAACCAAGTCATTAAGTTCCGATCATTTTTATTTCGATAACATCTGTCTCAGACCAGTCCTTTCATTTCCCATGACTACCAGCTAGGTGAGACTCAGGCCAACTCGTTTCTCAACTTTTGCTTCTTCCTTTCAGTAGGTGTATCATTGCATACTTCAGTTTTACCCCATTCATTCATTTACTGTGTTAGGTACTAGGATCCAAAAACTAACACGGACACGGTTTCTACTATCAAGATCACCACTGAAGATAATGTATAATTTATTTGACACTGAAATAAGTTATTTCTAGTCTACTCAATATTCTCATGCTCATCAACAGCAAGTTACTTAACTTCTGTGATGTTTATTTTTGTCCTTTGTGAATACATAAATTATTAAACCTCACAACTTTCTGGAATTGCTGTGAGACAATTTTTGCATGGGTATGCTTACAGATTAAAACACACACACACACACACACACACACACACACACACACGTGAAAAAGATGAAGAAAGGCTCCAGAAGAGAATGATTAATTTACCAACCTAATTTACTAAATGGTCACTTTGACCACGTTGCTTCTCCTCTCAAAATCATTTGATATCTTGGTCTTTAAAAACTAAGCCCAAATGCATATAATTAAAATACTATACAATTTGATCAAATTATTAACTTCACAGAAATGTTTTGACTTTTAAGAGTCTGGCAACTTCAAATAACTGAAACTCACTTAACTAAATTCCCTGATAAAACTAATTATAGATGGTGACCTGCAATTTTCTCCCTACTTACTTTAGGCTTCTCCCTTCAGTAAAGTCCCCTGACCATAATGGCTCAACTCAAAATGCCAATTGACAAGCTGAAATTTTCTTTTCCCTAACTCCAACTTCAGGGTTTTTTGTTTTGTTTTGTTTGTTTGTCTATTTGTACCAGGAACTGAACCCAGGGGTGCTTAACCAATGAGTCACATCCCCAGCCCTTTTTTTACATTTTATTTAGAGACACAGGGTCTTGCTGAGTTACTTAGGGCCTAAATTGCTAAGGCTGGCTTTGAACTTGCGATCCGCCTGCCTCAGCCTCCTGAGCTGCTGGGATCCAACTTCTTAAAATCAGTTCTCTGATAATGAATAATTAGTTACCCCATACTATTTTCTCTATTGCTATCATAAATATATAACAAACAGAACTCTCTGCAACTATGGAATATTATATATCTGCAATGTCCAGATCACTATTAGCCATCTAGCTACTAGCAACATGTGTTACTGAATTCTTAAAATGTGTTGGAAAAACTAAGGAACTGAATTTTAAATTTAATGTCATTTAATTTAGTCACATGTGGTAAGTGGCTACCTTTTGGACAACTCAGGTCTAACACAATCTTACCTTTCCCCAGCTCAGTCTAACTCATCATTCTTTTTGCCACTGCTGACCATTTATTTTCTCAAATTTCTGCCCTTTCTTTCTTTCCAAGCTATTTTCTCTCCTTTCACCCTCTCTCTGCTTGGATTCATTCACCTAATATCACCTTTAGACAGTTATTCCCCAAGGCTGTACCCTAGACTCTCTTCCCTATTCAACGTGCTTTTCCCAGATGATTCTATTGAATACATTTTTTGAAGTGCTCAATTCACCACTAACTACGTTAATTGGTTTCCCACTTCAACCTCTACTGAGCTACAGCCTCTCAGGGCCTTCCCAACTATCCTCCTGGTGAACTCTTTCTTCCCATCTCAAATAAAAAGCATCATATCCTTTGTAAGAGTTTTCCTGACCTCCTACTCCAGTCATGAAAAACAGATATTCCACCTGTGTTTTCAACACATCCTTCTATTAGCAGGAAGGACTGAAGAAGAGAGAGCTGCAAGTATTCCTAACAACACTAACTATGCACCTCCATCTTCCTGACTGGAAAGGCCCTTCACTCACCTTTGCCCCAACCCAACACATACAGCCTTAACCATCACAGTCTGTCCAACAAACAGGCATAAGAGCTCTACACTTTGCTTTTAACTCTGCTTAGAAAACATTCTGCAGGACTCAGAGGCTCTAAAGCTATAGAGAACCAGTAGACTTTTATATTCTCAGAAAATAATACTATCCCTTATTGATACTCTTTATCCTTCCTACCCTGCTTCATTTTTCATCACATCAACAATCACCTAACAGTACATATGTGTGTTTTTGTTTTTATCCATTCAAATGTTAATTCCACTGGAGTGAGAATTTTGTCAGTTTTGTTCACTGATGAACCCCTTAAAGCCAGAAGAGAAACTGGCACATTACAGACACTCTCAATAAATGTTAAATGAATAAATACAACGGTGGAGATAAAAAGGCTTAGTAATCCTGATCCAAGTGAAGAATTTCTTATGTATAGTTTATTGAGTTCCTCTGCTTATTAACCATTTAAGTTCTTACAAAAACAAGTCTTGCTCATCTTTGTATCTTCACAGACTTAACATACTGCATCTTTACATACCTATCACAAGACTAATACAATATATATAGAATTATGCATTAAAACAATGGAATCTGAGTTATTAGTCTATCACTATTTACCAAGTGCCCTTGAATACATACTGAATTTAGTTTTTTAAATTTGCTCACGAGGACCATTACAGTCCCAAAATTTTGTTACTTATAACGATTCAAAATAGAAAGTTGCCTCAATCCTAAGAATCTAGTTGTAATCCATAGCATATTCATATTTTCTTCCACTATTAGTCTTTGGTCATAATATGCCCAAATTCCATTGCTTATAATTCTTCCATCTTTTAAAAAATAATACAGTCATTCATAAAATAAGAATGTTACTGATTCACCATTAGTTGTGGAGGTATGAGTTATATTTCCTCTGGTGGTCTCTTGCCATGATTAAACCAGCCTCTTCATCAAGGCCTTCATACACAAAAGAAGCTCAAGCTCAATTGTCGGGGTCCTCTCTGCCACGTCCCGCGTGGAGGAGGAAAGGGTTAACTGCCAGAGGAGGATGTTGGTGCTTTTTTCTATCTATTACCCAAAGAACTTATCTACTCAATAAACAGAAGAGCCAATACTCTTTTTATGAGAGGGGGTGTGACGGTCCGGCCATACCAACTCTGGCCTCCTTACAACAACCAAGTTGCCCAACTCTCCTTTCTTTATAATATGTAGATGTACGTAAAAGGGGGCAAAATCCAGGAGGAGCTTCTTCTGTGATGGACAAGATAGGGTGGAGTTAGGGGAACCATCCTCTTGTGGGAAAATTCCAGAAGGAGACAGGGAACCACTTCCACACAATGCCACATACTTCCTGGCAGTTCTTAGAAGCCAGGCCTCTGTGTCACATGGCTCAACCTAATTTGATTCTGCTAAACAAGGATGGCTTCCCACACTCAATCAATATGATTTCACTGTAACTATTGGCACTCGTGTAGTAAGACTGCTAGAAACATCTGTGGCTATGAAAAAAAGAAAAAAGTTAACAGTTCACTAAAGAATTAAACCTATCACTCTGACCTTTGATTTCATGTCCAAAGGTCAAATAAACTTTTCCTCCTCTAAAACATTTTCCTCCAAATATGATCCAATCTTCTGCAGTTGCCTGAGAAAGTTATATAATAATAGCACAACAAAAACCATATTATCACATCACAGTCATACCAGCTAAGATCTGAAGACTAGCTATATGAGACGTTCAGGTACGTGAACATTTTTGTGTATAATGCTTAATCTTATGACATGTTGAAATCAATTTGATTTTCAGTCTAAAGAATTTCTCTTTCTTGGAACTTTGTTTTCATTGATTCTTTGCTTTCTTTACACAGATACATGAACTTATATTCTAAAATGAGTGAGGACTATTTTCTGAATTAAGGTCTAAGAACTGCCTAACAAATACCCTCTTTTTGTAGCATGGTATTCTAATAAATCACTGATTAGTATGCCATGCTGAATTCTAACAAGTCACAGGCAAGACTGCTTGCTAATAATATTAAGGAAATATTAGCCTCAATGACTCGCTTTATGGTTTAGATATTAAGTGTCCTCCAAAAAGTTCATGTGTGAGACAACACAATAAAGTTTAGAGGTGAAATGACTGGGCTATGTTTAAACTTAATCAATACATTAATCCCTTGATAGAGATTAACTGGGTCGTAGCTATAGGCAGGTAGGGTATGGCTGGAGGAGGAGGGTCATTGGGGCCTGCCTTTGGATTATATATTTTGTACTTAGAGTGAGGGGAAGTCTCTCTCTGCTTCCTGATGCTATGTCCTGAGCTGCCTTCCTCTACCATGCTCTTCTGCCCTCAACTTGGGCCTAGCACAATGGAGCTGGCTGTCTATGGACTGAAACCTCTGAAGCTGTGAACCCCAAATAAACTTTTCCTCCTCTAAAACTGTTATCAGGTCTTTTGGTCACAGCAGAAAAAAAGCTGACTAAACCCATAAATCTACCACACATAACAATGTAGTTTAGGTCTTCATGTCTTGGCAACTACATAGTGCCTAAATCTCAAAATATTCATCCCCTAATAGAAAAATCAAAATTAGTTAAAGAACAGCTTTGGATTAAATAAAATAGATCATGTATCACACATTTTCAAAGTATACATTGTATTAGATAATGAATATCAAAACTTTAAAAGGTACCTAAAAGACTAGGCATGATATAAATCAGTTTGTGACAAAAATATTAGTCTTTTCTCATGGCAATAACAGAAACAAGAGTATCTATTTTAATCTTACCACTGTCCACTCTTTAACAGAACTTGATCAAATTATCCTTTCAGAGTCTCAGTTTATTCATTTCTTTAGAAAACAGAGACTATCTATCTTACAGTATTATAGTGAAGACAAGCATTATGCAAAACACCTAACCAGTACCCTTCAGAACTGTCAAGGCTGGGATGGGAATGTAGTTCAGTGGGACAAAACTTCCTTGCCTAGCATGAGCAAGGTCCTCGGTTCAATCCCTGTACCACGGCAAAACAAAAACTATCAAGCTTAGTAAAAACAAATCTGACAAACTATCATAATCAAGAAGATCCATTAACATGACAACTAAATGTAATGTACCCTGGGTCAGACCCTGGCATAGAAAAAGGAGATTAGGTAGAAGTAAGAAAATCTGAATCAAGTAGAATTACAGTTAACAATGGGTTCATTAATTGTATCCAATGTACCATATTAATATGAGATACTTTCAGTAGAACTAAAACTGTTCTAAAATAAAGCTTATTTTAGAAATAAAAACACCCCTTAATGAAAAAAATAATAATAAACTAAGAAAATTTTAAAACATAAGAATTCACAACGATACATCCCAATAACCACCCAAACCATGATTCACCACACCTCATGTAGTTTCTGGAAAACTGTATTTTACACTTGTAAGATAATTTTTTAAAAGGAAATAATATAAAGTACCAAAGTATTTTAAGAAGTTTCCCAAGCAAGTGAAAATATAAGATTTCTGGCTTGGAATTATGCTGATACACTGTATAAACTACTGGCCATTTCTCTTATTTTTTCAAAGTTAACTTTTTCTCCAGTTAAGTTCCCCAAATTTATTGAAGAGTCCCACTATATACCTACCAGATTTTTATATTTTATTTTTCAAGCTTCTAACAAGAACAATGGAAGTTGGAAAAGGGGAAGGGAGGAGGAGATGGAGAAGAAAAAGGAAGAAGAAAGAGGCGAAGGAAGAAGAAAATGGAATCTTTGGTGCCCACTTGGAAAGTTCAAACAATTGCAAATATTGCAATACTACTAACTTCCAGATATTAAGACAGATACATACAGAATGCAACATAATGTATACCCATCAAATTATTTTCATCTTTTTAAGACGTCACCTTTAGCAGAAGTCAACAAAGTTATAAAATAGCAGAAAGAATAATAGTGCTGAGAACAAAACACCTGTAAATGTAGGTTGGTTGGTTGGTTTTCTTGCTTAAATGGTAGCCACAGTCATTCTCTTAAGCCCTCATTTTTCTAACCCAGTTTGGACATTAATTTAAACACCTACTGAATTAAGAGATCTAGGTGATGAAAATATGATTGCTTTTATCACAGGAAGACAATCAACATTTGTGCCACCTGATAATAATACACAATACCATCTATATTCTTGCCTAGAAAATCTTAATTTGAATGTGAGCAAATCTCTAACATCCAACTCTAATTTGCAAGAAGTATAAGGAAACAAGGAACATATTAAATAATTACCACAGAAGAAAAATCAATATTGTGGGAAACTCTACAAACTACACTGTTTCTTCAATAAACTGAAAAGGAATATTTAAAACACATTAAGGGGAGACTTAAAAGGTTCATAAAGATCTAAGTGACATATCAACCAAGTCCAATACTATGAAGAAAATATTTGAAATAATCAGGGAAGTTTAATTTTTAGGAGTAATAATGTATTTATGGTTGAATTTTTGAAGAAAAGTCCTTATAGCTTAGAGGTATATGTTGAAATACTTAATAATAAAATAATATATCTGAGATTTTCTTAAAAAAAAAAAAACATAGGATTTGGAAGAATGAGAATACACATGAAACCAAACTGACCTGAGTTGAAAACTATTGAAGGGACGTGATGGGTATATGAGGTTATATTATAAAAGTCCATCTATTTTTTTAATGCAGTATAATTGAAATTAATTGATATTTTCTATAACAAAAAGTTCAAGAAAGTTAGTTTCTATTCCCTTTACTGACCATGTGATTAATATAAATGTTAGCAAGCAGCTGTTAAGAAGATGAAGTTATTTTAATGTGAGAGAATGAGTATGTAGGTAATAAATTGGTGACTAAAATTTCTGCATTTTATTACTTTACATGAGGAAGATATCGACTTAAGAATTCTCAAAACTTAGGACTTCAATCAATCTGGCAATGCTCAAGGTGAGATGCCTTATAAGATTTCTGGTTATCCAGCAATATGATGCACTTCCAATAGACTGGGTAGCTCCAGAGGTTAGTACTGACCCTTGTAAGCAGAAAAATGGCCTCCCAAAGACATCCGCATCCTAATCATTGGAATCTGTGAATGTTACCTTACCTGGTAAAAGGGACTTTGCAGATATGATTAAATTAAGGAGCTCAACACAGGGCAGTTGTATGATTATCTGAGTGCACTGAGTGGGCCCAATGTAATCACAAGGGCCCTTATAAAAAGGATGTGAGAAGGTCAAAACAAGAAATAGGAAATGTGAAAACAAAATCAGAGGTTGGAGTGATATAAGGAAGAGGCCACTAGCCAAGGAATGAAATCGACATCTAAGCACTGATAAAAGCAAGGAGACACTCTCCCCCAGAGCCTTTGAAAGGAACACAACCCTGCCAACCCCCTGCTTTTAGACTTCTGACTGCAAGAACTGTTAAGATAATAAATATGTTTCTTTAAACTACAAGAGTAATAGGAAACTAGTACAATGACAAATGGTAAAATTTAATAAGGTGCCACTGCACAAGAATACTTTTCAAAGTATTACTAATTGGCAAATGGATGACTTATAATTGAATTTGAATACATAAATATCTTAAAGATCAATTATTGGGATAAATTGTACCAAAAATACTTTTGCTACAAAGATGATATCACTAACAACAAAATATATGCTAAAATAATAATGATGAAGCTAAGTTAATAGTATTAATAAAAAGAAAACAAAAATTGCAACAGAATTCCATCAAATTGCATGTATACACACACACACACAAGTTCCACAATGTTGCCCAATGTTATAGCCAGATTCCTTACATGATTTAAAGCTTTTAGTAAATTCTAATAACACATTAATTTTACTTTATAATCAATAAATCTGAGTAGTCATCAATAATCTAGTATGTATGCAAAATCAAAGCTTCAAGAGATTGGATAATCTCTAGGCTCATTAGGAAGATGTTCATTGACAACATTCTAGGAATTGCTGATCTAAATCATCTTTGCTGTTCATTCCACTTTAGAAAGACTTGGATTCAAAAGTACTCAGTTGCAATTAGGATCTTAAAGATTTCCTCAATTCAGAGTCCTTTTTAAAATATGAGACTCATACATATTTTAAAAACTTTCATTCTTTTCTGGGGCCATTTGGATAATAAATTTTTTTTATAAATTTTTAATACAATAAAATATGTGTCTTCAAAAGGCGTGACTCTACATCATGTACAACCAGATTAATGAAAAGTTGTACCCCATTTGTGTGCAATGAATCAAAAAACTAAATAAGGGGCTGGGGAGATAGCTCGGCTGGTAGAGTGCTTGCCTCGAAAGCATAAGGCCCTGAGTTCGATCCCCAGTACCGCAAAAAAAAAAAAAAAAAAAAAAACTAAATAAATGGAAATGTGTCTTCTAATAAACTTTATCATATAGTATATAGTTTCCCTGTATCAAGATATTTAACTTAATCCCTTGCTAACTTTCCTCTGGTAACAACTTTCCTTAAGGTAAGTAATATATTTAAAACAACACCATCTATAAAGTATTCTTGTCAAGAAAAATCTAAATTTGAATCTGAGCAAGCCTCTAACATCCAAGTGATTCTATTCTGAAAGACATGCATAAAGTCATCATCTTAGTAGTAGAGTATTCAGAGACAGACTTACTTAAGTTGTGAGAAGAGCCTTACCCTCCCTGAGCCTACTTTCCTATCTCTGAAAGTGAGGGTAAACAAATACCTGCCTTTAATGGCTACTATGAGGACAATCTAATAAAGAATACATTTAGAAAATACCAAGATTTATTAATACTGATGTTTTTCTTTTTTTAGTGCTGGGGATCAAACCCAGGACCTCACACATGCTAGGCAAGCACTCTATCTCTGAGCTACAACCCCAGCCTTATTATTGACCTTTTTATTATCACTAGGGGATTAAATTATTTCAGCTAAAGTCCAACAGCTTTAAAAAAGATGATGTTTATGGTAAAGTAGATATCATGTTCTAAAGACAAGGTTTATTCTTAATTTTTTTCCGAAATTACAGTAAAAAATTAAAATACCCTATCATCATTTTCCATTTAGAGTCACTGCGACAATAATCTTTATAAGTTGTTTCCATCCCCATTTTATTCTCTACTAACAAATGATTACTTTAAAGCTTAACTTTTTTGATCATTTAAGCAGCCAAAAATGTCTGAATCAGAAATTCAAAAAAGGTTGGGAACAATACAAGTCCACAAACCTGCATTTTGCTATTAATCATTAAACTGTTCCTACATTGAAGCTGGAACAAAAGACATCTACTAAATCAAAATTTACAAACACCTCAGTATACTGACTCTTGTCTCCCTAGCAAAATGAAAAACAGAAAGTTGGTTTCTGCCTTACTCCAATAACATAGATTTACCAAAGAATCTATCACCTAACAAATAATAAAACTATCAATTAACTACATTTTACTGAGAGGCACCATTACTTTAGGTAACAGAAATATTCCTAATAGTCTTTAAATCAATATTTAATGGAATCACTCAAAATACAAGATAACTCAAAACAAAATTATTCTGTAGTCAAATCTTTTTGTACAAAGACCAATTAATTTATTCTAATGTTTTTTTAAGTTTATAGGTAATCCACTATCCCTACTTATTTTAATTTCAGAATATAATTCAATTCATTATCACACAACAGCAATGTTTATTAAACCTTCATATTTTTAGGAAAATATATATGGTAATTGCCCTAATTCTTATTTTAACTGTCTCATTCACTTCGCTTGCTCATAGCTCCAAGTAACTTGAGATTTGAAGGTATTTTTCCTCAGCTGTTAACTTTCTCTTGATTTCACTGAAGATGAAAAATATTTTGATGAAAATGAACACAAAGTATTATATCAGAATGCCTGTATTACATGACTGGGAAGGTGGGGAAAACAGAGGAAGACAGAATAGAAATAGCAGAGAACTGACTAGGCTCTATTCCAACAAGCTTTAAACTATCTTTAATTCTCATATCAACAGAGGAGTTAAACCATTACTTTTAAAAGACTTTTTTAAAGGTTGTTTTAAAAACATCTTAAGAACAAAATCAAGGTTTACATGAAATACTTTACAGCCAAAGGTGTACTAATTATATTTGAACTACTCACCGAAGTTCGGTCAGGTTCTCCATCTGTCAAACCTGCCTCCATAATGGAAGAAGATAGATTTATGCGTCTCTTTCCATTAATGTTTAGCCATTCTATAAGTCTGGAAATCCTAGAAGAAAATCACATGCATTAGGACAGGTATGAAACTGTTATAAGCAGAATACTAACCATTAAGTATATTAAGTAGAAGAAAATCATTTTACGCTGCTAATGGGAAATTATATAACAACAACAACAAAAGGACAATTTTTGAGATGGGCTTGAAGAATGGTAATGGTTCAGAGAAAAATGAAAGAATAAAAAGTATTCCAAGTGAACAGGAAAGACTAAGCAATGTCAAACCAATGAGACTGTCCAATACTTGAAAAGATATTTAAATCATTTCATTTGACTCTACTTGTAATCAATTTAAAAAAATTAGTTTTTCATTATTATGTTGGTGAAAACTAAAAAGTATGCTAATAACCCACATGGAAGATATTCTCATACACTGTTGTGATGAGAATACAAGTCAGGACAACTTTTTTGGAGAATAACTTTATTATTTTGTATTTGAAGGGGAGAATGAAGAAACTATGCCATTAATAAAATTTCCCTGGGAAGTAGGTTTTTTTACAATGTTTATTATGTATTATAATTGCACATAATAGTGGGGTTCTTTGTGACTTATCTATATACACATAATTTGCTCTATTTCATTCCCCAGCACTTCCCCTTTCCTTCTTCTCCTCCCTCCCTCTGATCCTCTTCCCCTACTCTACTGGTCCTCCATATATTTTTGTAGAACAATTTAAAATACATATGCTTTCCTCCAGCAATTTCAAAAGAAATTTTCCCTCAGATAAATAAATGCACAGAGATTTAAACACATTCAACAAAGTAACAGGAGAAAAAGCTAGAAACAATCTTATTGTAAATCATTAGGAACTTCCTTAAATTACATTATAGAAATGAAATGGAATGTCATGCAGCATTTTTCAGAAAAAAAAAAAAAAAAAAAAAAAAAGGTAGATGTGTATATACCAAACTAAAAAAAGACTATGACATGTTAGGTGGAAAAAGCAAGTGACACCATTATATATAAAATACTCTGTGTTTTCATATTTTTCTATGTTTACCATATATACTTATTCCTTTTATACCTTTTTTATTTTCAAAATTCTTAGAAGTCTTTCTTCACAAATCTTTTTCAACTTTTTAACAGAATTCCCAGCTTGAATACCTACAGTAACTATATGGAAGCAAACGTATCCAATAAACTAATAATTACTCCTTTAAAACACCTAACAAAAACCAACCATCTAATTAGTAGACTTTAAGTCATTTGTCAGAGTTCCGAGAATATTTTCTGCAAGTATAAAAAGGTTATGGAAATATAATGCTGGTGAAAACCTTAACTGGCCTTTGGAGGGCTGGCACTAGGTTTCTTAGATATAATCCGTAAAATTAGCCCAAGGGGTTACTCTGACTTTCAATTTCAGAAACTTTAACAGGTTTTCCTCATTGTATGTAATCCAATACATTGTAATTATTCTAATGAGTCAGTTCTCTTCAAGGACAGAAACTGTTTTATTGATTTATCCAGTATTAATTCCAAGTAGATATTTAATAACTTTTGTTGCACTGAGCCAATACTATCAACTCAATTATCTAAATGAGCAAGTAAAATACAAGACAGCAGATGAGACAAATTTATGTTCATGGGATAAACACTGAAATGAGCATCTGAACACTGACAGACTTTACATTACAGAAATTTGCAGTATTAAAAACAACTCAAACTTCCTCAGGAAGTTTCTACTTCAAAAAATGTTACCAATTTTCTCATCCTTTTTCCTTTTAGCAATTCATTCATCCATAGGTATTATACTAGGTAGGCCCTTAGAATACATCAATACGCAAAATAAATAAAAAACAAACCACAATTCTTGTGGAGTTTATATTCTAGAAGGGGAAGACAAACAAAGAATATAATGAATTAATAAATTATATGATACATGAGAAAGTAAGTACAATCAGGTGCTATGGTGCACATCGGTAATTCCAGTTACTCAGGAGACTGAGGCAGGAAGATCAAGGTTGGAGGCAACCTGAACAACTTATTATAATCCTATTTCAAAAATAAAATAAAACCCAAAAGGGGTTGGTAGTGTAGCTCAGTAATAGAGCACTTGCCTATAAATATTATGTGCAAGGCATTTAACTAAAGGTTAAATTTTTAGTATGACAGAGAGAGAGGAAAGAGGAGAAGGAGAAAGGGAGGTAGAGGAAGAAAAGGAGGGAAAAAATAAAGCAAGCTAAAACACAGTAGAGATTAAAGGATCATAATTTTAAATAGAAATGGTCATGGTGGATCATTGAAAAGGTAATATCAGAGCAAAGATTTGAAATAGGGAGGCACTTAGCCATGTGGATATCAAGGGAAGGAAAACAGCATAAAGGTGAAGGGTCAAGACAAAGGAACAAAAATTACTTCAGAGGAAATGGGATTTCCTGGACAGAAAAGCACTGATCAATAGCTACAGAAGAAAATCTGACTGTGTACTTAGTCTCAAAAGAACACTGCAAACATGAAACAAGAACAGACTAATGTGTAAATAGGTAATTAAGAGTGTCAGTTTAAGAAAAAAAAGTCAGCGGTGGATTGAGAAATGAAACGGGCTAAAGATGGTAAATTGGACAAGTTGGTGATCTAGGAAATAAAGTTGGCAAAACGCTTTAGGTTAGAATACACAAAAATACAGATAAATGGGATTGGGAAATATCAAACTGAAACCCAGAAACATGGAGATCCAACATATGCTTAATAAAAAAATTATTTTTTAAAAAACAGTACTTTAAAAATGAAAAACTGTATGTAACAATATGGATTTAGGACTTGTCTTGAAATTATGGAAAATCTGGCAACAATGAGCAGTAATTAGAAATAATCAGCTGTCTTCCACTTTATAAAGGGCAAGAACTCACCAGTTTGTACCCACCTCTCACAACGTAATTGCATCTCTACTTTCATTGCTGTACTCATTTTTGCTACTTTTCTAGATCCTTTAAGTTGTTGAATTCTGACTACTGATTTAAAGTACCAGTAACAGAATCCTTTTTAAAAGAAATGTTCAATAGTATGCACAAATGCTTTGAATTTAGCAATTCTGTATGATCCCCTTTTAATTTCTTCTGTTACCATCCTTTCTGTGACTATGTTTTCTACCTACATTTCTGCACTGTTCTCATCTAGCACCTAATAAGTCTTTACTCTTATAGTAAGGATTTATGCTGTCAGTTCTTCCATTGTCCACATGCTTGAACTTTCCTATTAATAAGTCCTTTCTCACTTCATATAGTATCTGTCATATATTCTCCTCCCCTCTCACCTTCTCCCTTTCCTACTTTACAACTTTAAAAATATAAAAATCATTCCAAGATTGTGAGCCATAGTTTGCTGACATCTCCACCCTCTGACATTTCTTAAAGCAGTCATGAATCTTTACCTCCACTGGAAGATTTCTCAATAGTGTTCATGCATTCACGGAACTTCCCCTCTTTCAGACCTATATGTTACGCTGATTCTCTCTATAGGTTAAAAGCATAGATCTAATCATGTCAATTTAATGTCAGAAAACTTCAGTTGTTCTTATTTAAAAATTGAGTTTAAATCTTCCCTTGGTGTTTGAAGATAATGATGATTTTTGCTTATACTTGACTTTCTCAGTTATTTCTTGCTTTCCCTGACCCTTCGTCTCAGCCAACTCAATCTGCTATTCTCCATACACACTAGTGCTTTCATATTCTGATACTTCTCCCACTTTCTTCCTTCTTGAGTATCGAGTATGTTTCCTTTGCATAACCAAATCTAATCCACCCAGTGAAGGCCAGGTCACATATTACTTTCTTCATAAAGCCTTCCTTCATTTCCCCTAACTGGAAGTATTTTCTTTTCATGAACGTCTTAAGTTCATAAGTCACATTACTATCTACTTTAAATTATTTAAATCTGTTTATATGATAGTTTATTTCCTATCTTCCCTATGAGGTTACGAATTGTAATATCCATTTTATACTTTTTACAATACTTTTAGAGCTTCTTGCCCTGAATGATTAACTCCCACGGACTTTAAAGCACAAGTCTATTTTCAAAGACTGCATAGTTGGAGATTAAAAGAATTCCTTAAAAGGATGGATGTTAGAAACAGAAGCTTCTGCTTGGGAGACTGAAATAGGGGGATCAAGAGTTTGAAGCAAGCCTCAGCTCTAAGCAACTCGTTGAGACCCTGTCTCTAAATAAAATACAAAATAGGGCTAGGGATGTGGCTTAGTAGTCAACAGACCTCAGTTCAATCCCCAGTACCATACCCCCACCAAAAAAAAAAAAAAAGAAAGAAAGAAAGAAAGAAAGAAAAAAAAAAAAAAACAGTACTCCACTTTTAATGGTAATCATGAAAACTTATTACCCAGGGATCAGATACAGTCAAAAGACAAGTTTTACTTAATATCCACAAAGTTTGGCTAATGTTTGGACTTATTAAAATATAAACAATTCACAAACTATTGTTTACTTAGTCACTTCAAAACTGGTTCTTTACGAGTCGGGTCCTTGTAGACATATGAATTTTTTACCTCAACTTTGGTGATTAACTTGCTGTAAAAACAGATGATTTGTAACTACAAATGCTTTTTGACTCAAGGTGGGATAATGTCCCAATAAACCCACTTTAATTTGCAAATACCCTAATGAAAATACATTTAATACACCTTACCAACTGAACATTACAACTTTGCATATCCTGACTTAAACATGCTAAGAACACTTCTGTTAGCATACAAGTGGGCAAAATCATCTGACAAAGCCTATTTTGCAGCAATTATGGAATAGCTTGTGTAATTTATTGAATACTGAAAGTGAAAAACAGAATGCTTGTTTTAGTATGATTCCATACCACATTAAGTTAAAAAAAAACACTAAGTAGAACTATCATTAAGTTTGGAACTGTATTTCTTGAATAATTATATGTTGCACACATATACATAAGCACATGTGTATATGGCTTTGGAAATCTTAATGCTCTGCTGGATTATTCCAATTTATGATTAAAATAAATGCAGTACCCTCCTTAACCCTCATTGTCTAGAAATGTATATTCCTCCCCAATAAAATTTTCACTTAACTGAACCTTGTTTATTTTTACTTTTTAAGTTAGGCATGTCAATTATGTTAGCACACAATTTAAGAATGATTTTTATTTTTGTAAAAGACAGTAACAGAGGAAAAGGAAAAGAGGGCTATGGGAGGAAAAGAATATATGACAGAGACTCTAAAAGGTCCACAAAGCCTGAAATACTTGCCAACTGGTCACTGACAGTGAGGACATCTATGTCCCATGTGAATGCTCACCAGAAGATGACCTCGATAGCATAAAATTTTAATGATCAAATGGACAAAATGGTTCATTCTATGATACCAGGCAGCCTTTCTCCAGTCACTACTGCCATTACCCAATGGGTTCCTGAAAAAAGTAGCCATGGTGGCACGACTGGAACTTGGGTTCAGCAACATGGCTTTCTACTCACCAAGGCTGATCTAGTTATAGCCACTAGTGAATATCCAATTGGCTAGCAGCAGAAACTAACAGAGTAACCAACATGGCATCAATGACCAGGGTCATTAGAAAATTACCTGTTAGCAAACAGATTAAATTGGACTGTTTCCATCATGGAAGGAACAGCTTTTTGTTCCCACTATAACAGATACTGTGGATACAGATCTGCCTCCCTGCATTCAAAGCTTCTGCCAAAACTACCATCTACAGACTTAGAAATTCCTATCTACCATCATGGTATTCCACATAGCATTGCTTCTGAATAAAGGAATCATTTCACAACAAATGAAGCACAACAATGAGTCCATGCTTATGGAATTCACTGGTCTTACAACATTCCCTTCTATCTTGAAGCAATTGGCTTGATAAAGAAGAGGACTGGCCCTTTGAAGATTCAATTACAGAACCAGCTAGGTAGCAATATCTTGCTGGGAAATGGTTCTCCAGGGAACTATATATGCTTTGAATAAAAATCTAATAAAAAAAAGGTGTTGTTTCTCTCATAAGTCAGGATACACAGCTCTAGGAATAAGAGAGGAAATGAGAGTGACACCATCACTATTACCCCTACTGAACCACTAGCAAAATTTTTGCTTCCTATCCCACCAACTAATGCACAACTAGTTCTACAGGTTTTAGTTTCAAGGAAAGGAATGCTTCTACCAGGAGACACAATGACCCCAGTGAACTCTAGTTTGAAACTACTACCTTTAGGGTTCCTATACCCCTGAATCAACAAGCAGAAAAAGTGTTACTGTAGTGGCTAAAGTGACTGATCCAAATTACCATGGGGAAATTCTGTTTCTTCACAATGGAGGTGAGGAAGAATATTCTGGATCATACAAGATTTCTTAGAGATCTCTAAGTACTACAATGCACTGTGATTAAAATCAATGGAAAACTACAACAACTCAATCCAGGCAAGACTCCTAATCACTCAGATTCTTCCAAAATGGTGTTTTATGTCTCTACATCAGATCTAAAACTACAATCATATGAGGTGTTTATTGAGGATGAAGGGAATACAGTATGTACTAGAAGAAGGTAGTTCAATATGCAGGTATGTATTCATATCTATATACAGAGACATTATTTCATCATTCATTCTCAGCACCTTCTGTGCTCTCCTTTATATCACAGAAGCTAAAGAGCACGAGATGAGAACTACATTTGTCAAACATCTTTGCCTCTGAAGATCTGAATATGATTTATATTTAGCTAATGTAAAGTACTACACAATATTTAGAAGGTGAAAGAGAAAAAAAAAGACTTCTTCTGATGGCAGTGAACAGACACATGGACTTTGATAGACATGAGGTTTTCACAGTGATCAACAAATGCTCTCTTGCCAGGTAGCCAGTTGGAACAACCAAGCAGCTATAACATTCAGCGGAGATGAACGTGAAGGCCAGGAATAGCCTTCTATTTCCACACCTCCAACTTTCTCAGTAAATTTACCAGTACCTAAATCCCATTACTAATTTATTTTTGCTTGAAGTAGCTGCAGTGGTTTGTTTTCCTCCACTAGTTGCATCTGATAATTTATAAAAATTAAAATATATGGTAAAAATTTAAAAATACATATATTGTATATTTGGACAGTAATCAGTACCAAGAAGAAAAATTAGGGAGGAATTATATTACGTGGGCAGGAATACGGGAGAATTTTAGATATAATTGCCTGGAAAGACCTTTAGGTGTCATTGAGAGGATGCTGAGGCAAGATCTCAGAACATGAGGAGGCAAGCCACACAAATATTCAGGCAGAAAGCCAATCGGCAAACACAGACACTGAGGTAGAAGAATGTGGCATGTTTGAAAAATAGCAGAGGCTAATGTGGCAAGTAGAACAAGGAAGAGAATGATGAGCAAAAGAGGACAGAAAGATAACTAAGTTCCAAGTCACAAAAAGTCTGGTAAGACAGAAGGACTTGGACTTTACCTCTGCATGAGACGGAAGCTACTCCTGAAAGGGAAAGTCAAAAAATGAAAGGATCTTATTTATGCAGGTTCTCTCTGGCTGCTAGTTGAGAATAGATTACAAATTAGAAGGCTACTTCCATAATCCAGGAAAGAGACATTGGTATTTTGCACCAGAATGGTAGCAGATGTGGTGAATAGTGTCAAAATCTTTATAAAGTTTAAATACAGAGCCACATGGATTTATTAGTGAGCAAGATAGAAGGCATGAACTTAAAAAGACAGGAACTCAGCAAGATTTTTGCCCTGAAAAGGATTAATGAAAATATTAAAGATCTTCCCTGTTCATGTGCCTTCAGTGACCTCTAAATGTTCCTGACAGAATATCTAAAGAATGCAGACTTCTCTGTTGGTTTGGCTCACTTAGGGGAACACAGTTATTTTACTTATCTCAAGGTGAATATCCTCCCTGTGGGGATCTGGCCAGTCTTGGGGAAATGAAGTGCAGCGCTAAGTCATGCAGGCTGTTAGAAAGGTACCTTGTTTTTCCCAACTTGTATTTAAGGGACCCCACTGGAAGAAAGACTTTGGATTCTCACTCATTGAGAAGATGCTCTGCCCAAGGACTTCCCATGGGGACCCTAAAAAGTTGACCCAGGTCTCCCCATCTACAAGACTTCAGAAGTTGGTATTGCCCTGATTTGGTGATGTATTCTCTTTATCTCTAGATTCTCTCTCCCTCCCTATCTATCCCCTCCTCTTTCTCTCTCTACTCCCCTCCCCTCCTCCATTCTCCCTCCCTCCTCCTTTGTCCCTTACCTCCCCACACCTTTCTCTCTGTCTCCATTTTTCTCAACTTTCACTTTTGCTTTCATTTTGCTGCAAAAATAAACATTACTGTGTATAAAGAAAGTGTCTTCATTTTCTATCAGATTCAAACTGCCAGATTCAGCAGCTGTACCTGGGCAACTGAAAAAAATGAAGATGCCATTAACAGATGCACAGTATATCATGGGAAGACTTGGAAAGAGATGTATATGGATATGTCTCCAATTAGACACATTTACTTTGAGATGCTAGGTTAGACATGTGAATGGAAACATAAAGAGGCAGCTGAACATACAGATGTGAGGATGAAATAGAAAGGTCAGGCTAGAAATGTAAACTGGGAGTCAGTAGATGGAATTTAAAACCTGTGTAGACAAATTCAGTTCTTGGCCCTGTGTTACTCCAATATTAAAGGGCTGATATTTATAAAATGAATGAATGGTGAATCCTGATTTGGGGGTTTCAATTTTCAGAATTAGTCTAGATAACCACTCAATGTAAAGACAGAATTACTATTTAAAAAGCAAAGAAGACACACAGGAAGTAAAAGTCATAACATAACTCACCAAAAAAAAAAAAAGCAAGAAGAGGAAACGGAGGATAAAATTGAAGAGTAAGTGTCTTAAATTCCTCACCTTTGATAAAAGGGAGCTAAGAAATACTGCTAACAGAGGAAAAGGGTAGTGGGGAACTTAAAGTTTAAGTGCACTAATGACTCCATATTTCAGAAGTGAAAAGTCAAAATGATAATGATAAAAGTTTAAATGACAATAAATCTGGAAAAACTGAAATGTATTTTTTAAAGATAAAATAATTAAAAATAAATTTATGGCAGTTGGCTCTAAAGACTAGGCTAAAGAAAAACCAAGGTAATCTCCTCTGCCATTTTAAGCTTTGTAAAGGGTATGTTGCTTCTACAACCATTAAAAAAAAGTGCAATAACTTTTTTGTAAAAGAGTACTGTATATAACAATCCTGAGGATTCATTTCTCAAAATTGCCAAGCTAAAGCTAGGCTTGTATCTTAATTTAAATGTTAATTACTAGTTGAATTCAAAGTTTAAAAAACACTATGTTCTTTCTCTCTTTTGTTATCAGTACTCTAGACTCTGGAGAACTGGTGCCTCATTATCTACACTTAAAATTCCTAGAGAAAGTAATTTTTATAAAAATGTTTTACTAGTTTGGATATAAACTGTTATTTCAGTTACAGAAAAAAAAAAAAAGGAGAACCTACTAAGTAAGGCTAATGGCTTTACCACATAGACATTTAATCATAACCACCTTATGAAGCCATTTGGAAAGATGGTTGTCTCTGAAGGCAACAAATATATATGATTAGTTTGTGGTTTCCTATCTTACAGGATACCCCACAAGTTTTTTGTTAAGTTCATACATAACAAAAATGAAGATTCTCAAAACAAAAGTGCTGATCATTGAACACAACATACTTTTTAAAGCATATTATATTTATATCACTAGAAAATACAACATTAACCTATGTAAATTTATGATTACACAAATGGTATGCCTTTACGCCATGTACAGACAGAGAAACAACATGTATCCCATTTGTTTACAAAAAAAAAATTGCTATATATATATATATATATATATATATATATATATATATACCAGTTAAATTGCTATAATGGACCATGAAAAAAAAAAAAAAAGAAAATTATACCATTATCTTCCTATCAATTATTAGTGAGAAAGACTGCAAATATGAACTTAATTTAGCTAGCCTGAACTAAGCTACTGTATCTAAATCCAAAAGAAAACCTAATGAGAAATTAATTGCACAAATTTGATAGTTTGCAAATATCAAGCTAGCACCAATGCTTATGTCTTATTCATAAGCATTATGACAGAAAAAAAGTGAATTATTTTATAAATCTATTCAAAGAACTTTCATCAAAATTATGGCAGTGTGCAGGCCCTGCCACCCGCACCATATCGAAGAAGAAAGGTCTGAGTGCAGAAGAAAAGAGAACCCACATGATGGAAATATTTTTTGAGACAAAAGATGTGTTTCAATTGAAAGACTTGGAGAAGACTGCTCCCAAAGAGAAAGGCATTATGGCTATGTCAGTAAAAGAAGTCCTTCAAAGCTTGAGTTGATGATGGTATGGTTGACTGTGAGAGGATCGGAACTTCTAATTACTATTGGGCTTTTCCAAGTAAAGCTCTTCATGCAAGGAAATGTAAGTTGGAGGTTCTGGAATCTCAGGTGTCTGAGGGAAGCCAAAAGCAGGCGACCTACAGAAGAGCATTGAGAAATCTAAAATTGGCCAACATGAGACGGAAGAGGGAACCATGCTAGCAAAAGAGCTTTCTTCACTTTGGGACCAAAGGGAAAAGCTTAAGGCAGAAGTAGAAAATACAAAGACGATGACCCACGTCAAGCAAATAAAATTGCTAAAGAAGCTGCTAACAGATAGACTGATAACATATTTGCAATAAAATCCTGGGCCAAAAGAAAATTTGGGTTTGAAGAAAATAAAATTGATAAAACTTTTGGAATTCCAGAAGACTTTGACTATATAGACTAAAATATTTAATGGTTATAGAGGATCTATAAGAAATGAACAGACACTTCACCGAAGATCTACAAGCAATCAACAGTTATATGAAAAAATGTTCAACATCTCTAGTAATAAGAGAAATGCAAATCAAAACCACCCTAAGATTCCATCTCACCCCAATTAGAATGGCGATTATCAAGAATACAAGCAACAATAGGTGTTGGAGAGGATGTGGGGGAAAAGGTACACTCATACATTGCTGGTGGGGTTGCAAATTAGTGCAGTCACTCTGGAAGGCAGTATGGAGATTCCTCAGAAAGCTTGGAATGAAACCACCATTTGACCCAGCTATCCCACTCCTTGGCCTATGCCCAAAGGACTTAAAATCAGCATACTACAGAGATACAGCCACATCAATGTTAATAGCTGCTCAATTCACAATAGCCAGATTGTGGAACCAACCTAGATGTCCTTCAATTGATGAATGGATAAAGAAACTGTGGCATATATATACAATGGAATATTACTCAGCCATAAAGAATGATAAAATTATGGCATTTGCAGGCAAATGGATGAAATTGGAGAATATCATGCTAAGTGAGATAAGCCAATCTCAAAAAACCAAAAGACGAATGATCTTGCTGATAAGCAGATGATGACACATAATAGGGGGTGGGAGGGGTTATTGTTAGGGTTAGGGTTAGGTTTGGGGTGAGGGTGAGGGTTAGGGAGGGTGGCAAGAATGAAAGAAGGAAGGACTGTATAGAGGGAAAAGAGGGGTGGGAGGTGTGGGGGGAAGGGAAAAAATAACAGAATGAATCAAACAACATTACCCTATGTAAATTTATGATTACACAAATGGTATGCCTTGACTCCCTGTACAAACAGAGAAACAACATGTGTCCCATTTGTTTACAATTAAAAAAAGAAAGAAAAAAAAAGATTGTGAATGTGTAAATTTTAAAATAAAATTTTCCGACTTCAAAAAAATTACTGCAAAATAGTATAGCACATATGCTTTTGAGAGTATAGTATTTTGGTACCTATGAATTATATTGTTTCCTCCATTCTATTAATACCAATAACAAGGGAAATAAAAATAGAAAAACAATAATAATGTTGATGATAATGCAGGAGGCAGGCAAAAAGTTGGACACTGACGAACAAGGGGGAAGCTGGCTTAGAAGTGCACAATGGAGGGTTGGGGTTGTAGCTCAGCAGTAGAGCGCTTGCCTAGCACATGTGAGGCACTGGGTTCAATCCTCAACACTACATAAAAATTAAAAAATAAAATAAAGGAATTGTGTCCATCTACAACTAAAAATATTTTTTTAAAGTGTCCAGTGCAAGTTAACTGAAAATAATGTGTACAACTTTAGGGAGATGGATGAGGAAAACATGCAACCAGGGAGACAAGAAATAGAATGAACTGGTCACACTAACTCTCAGAAAACAGGGGAAACAGTGTAATAAGTTACCTGATGATACAAAGGTGAAAGCAGACAGAAAAAAATATATTTGCCTCCCCTTATCTTAATTACTACGGAGTATGTAAGTAACTAGTTTTATCCCCAAAATACACTGCTTCCTCAAAAACCATAAAACGAAAAAGCATCTTATTTCAAAACCATTATATACATACACATTACTGCATATACAGGTGCATCTCTTCATTAACTCATTATAATCTAGTTTCCATAAAATGACACATTAAAAAGTCCTAGAAGTTACTTAAATTCCGAACTAGAAGAACGTCCAAATACTTTGAATATCTCCAGATTTCACAAACACATTATATACTTAAAATAGATTGTTTTATATATACACACACACACACACAGAGCAATTATTCATTCAAGTAACAATAATCATTTTTAAAAAGCACAAAGGAAAGTGTATTCTAGAATTTTCTGATCTGTTGCTTTATTAATACGTACTACTCATACAGAGCCTAGCCAAAATAACATTGTCAGCACTCTGCCCAGAGGAAAATTCAGGTGTCACCTTAAGTTCAATGAAAAATAAGAAATCACTGTTACCAAAATTCTCACAAAATATAAAACAAATCATTTAATATTAACTCTGAACCAACTGCTAGTATACATAATTCATAAAATCTGTGGGTCACAAACCCCAATACCTAGTGTTGCTTCATTGTCATTTATACATTCTTTTGTAGGACTCAAAACACATTCATTAAATATCATTTAACTCTAGTCATGTAGGAGCTACTGTCTAGAATCTGGACATACAGAAAACCATTAAACATCAATCCTGTCCTCAGGCAACTTGGAGCATAGCTAAGAGAAAGTGAAGTAAACCGACTAGTATAATGCAATGCAATGGGTCTCACAACAAAGGTATGTGTAGGACGTTACCTACACAGTGCACAGGGATTTTTAGACTTCTAAGAGCAGAGAGTGAGGGTTTTTAAAACAAACAAATAAATAAATAAATATATATATATATTTATATATAAATATTTATATATATATATGTATATAAACTTGCAAAGCCCCTCTATGTTAACTAAAAACAAATTATCAAAAGTAGAATATGGAAATAAATCTAAGCAGGATTAATTAATGGAGAACCTTTCATAAATCTTTATAGACTTAACTCATGCAGTCTATTTTAACCTTCTTTTCCCTTTTTTTGGTTGTTTTTGTTTTGTTTTGTTTTGTTTTTTGGTGATGGTGGGGTAAAGAAGGAGGTAATATTGTTTTGATATCTTTTTATTTGGTTTTAGACTTAGCCACAAGCAAAACTAGTTCACATTATTGCCCAGTAGATATATAAAGTCCTGAAAGAATAATGAACTAATATCAATTACTACAGAGTATATAACTTCAAAAATTCAAAATATTTGTATAAAAGGTATAGATTAGAAAGGTAATTTCCCAGCTTGAAAAATCAAATGAATTTTGGTTAGATACAGAGAAGAAAGTATTTATGAATGGTAGAACAAAACTTGAAGAAACATTTCCCTGAAGTCAAGGCAACCTGCACCAAGACCTCTCTTATTACACATTCATACTTACCCTCTTTTTCAAAAAAAAGAAAATAATCATTCCAAGTAAAATACAGAATTCATGTACTTTAAAGGAAAATATCAAAAGAGTACTTGAAATGATGACCAAACCAATAACAGCAGAACTCAGCATGAAGTCTGTGATCTTTAAATGCAGAATCTCAATAAAAGGCACCAAAGAATCTGAGAGAAATGGCATATTCCAGGTCCCAGACAACAAAGGTATAAGATGAGCCTAGGGTATCTTGCATTCCAAGAAACAAGAAAGCTGTTGAAGACTAATATGAGTTATATCAGGATAACTCAGGAGCTAACATTAAGTGGTTCCCACTAGCCAAAGATCCAGGGTGGCTGAGAGACAGGTATGAAGCAGTGGATCAACTAACCTATAAATTTCACTGCACCCAACAACTACAGAATATATGTTATTTTCAAATACACATATTTCCAGATCTGATCATATGCTGGACCAAAATAAAAGTCTCAGATAAATTCAATTTTATCATTAAGGAGAATGGATGGTGTCAAGATTAAGATGGGATGCAAGGGGGTTTCTGAATGGTATCAATGTTTCATTCCTTGACCCGGTGGTTGATTATACAAGGTCAACTGCCAGGCTTTTTAACAGTAAGCTGAACTCTACATTAATGTATTATACATCAATCTAAATGATTCATGTTCACAATAAAAAAAAATGTAATAATTCTAAGGAAAAAATAATTCAAAGAATGGGCACTGTAAGTATAGCTCAATAGTAGAGTACTAACCTGACAAACGAGGTCCTAGGTTCAATCACCAGCACTGCAAGAAAACGGGATGGGGGTGCATCAGGGGTGGGGGGACAGGGGGAGAGAGAGAGAGAGAGAGAGAGAAGGAGGAAGGGAGGGAAAAGCCCTTTAGAACTCAAAATCTAAATTAATGATAAAAATCACATTTTAGGAAAAACATTGACCTGCTAAATCTAATACAATATACTTAATATGCAAGATGACAGCTTACTTTTTTTTTTTTTTTTTTTTTAGTACTGAGGATTGAACTCTAGGGCACATTACTGCAAAACTATGTCACTACGCCATCTTAGTGAGACAAGGTCTCACTAAGCTGAAGCTGGCCTCAAACTTGCAAACCTCCCCGCTCAGCCTCCTGAGTTGCTGGAATGACACCACACCCAGCTAAATGTTCTTACATTATAGTAAATTGATACTGTAATTTCATCCTTTGGGTATATGTAAACCACTTTTTAAGTATGATCATCTCATAATACAGCTTTTCAGCAGTTTTGTTTGAGTAGAAGATAACTTGGGTCTTTTCATACTCATACTACAGAATTGAAAGTAAGGTGACAATATAAAAGCAGACAATAGAAAAGAATTAAACCTAAAGGTTGATAAAAGAATATTTTTATGCTCTTTTTAGCATATTTATAGATAATTTTTTGTTTCTCTTGCAGTACTGGGAACTGAATTCAGGGCCTTGCACACATTAGGCAAGCAGTTTACCACTAAGTTACATACCCAACCCACAAATAAATATAATTTTAGAATTTCAGACAAGCACTCAAAAAAAAAAATCTTATACTTATTATCTAAGGCAATGAATTTTAATTGTAAAATAAATAGGGTTTCATTAACTTTAGTTTCCCCTATATAACAGATTATTACTAAACACGATTATTTATTAATGTATTTTATTCGTTAATACTTTTATTTTAAGGATGGTAACTAACGTATCTTATACTTGTACAGTAGTACCCCTTATCCACAGTTTCAATTTCCAAGGTTTCAAATACCTCAATCAACTGTGGTCTAAAAATATAAATGAAAAATTCTAGAAGTAAACAATTCCTAAATTTTACTTTGTGTGGCATTCTGAATAGTGTGATGAAATCTCACACTGCCCACCCAGGACATGAATCCTTTCTTTACCCAATATACACACAGTATATAAGCTACCTATCCAACAGTTTCTTAGATGTCTCAGTTATCAGATTCACTATCATGATATCAAAGTGCTTATTTCAAGCAATCCTTTTTTACATTATTCAAAAACTGTTTTGTTTTGCAATTAGATAGTTTTTAATCTCTTACTATGCCTAATTTAGAAATTAAAATTTATCATGGGTATGTATTTATAGGAAAAAAACATACTATATGTTAGGTTTGGTATCATCCATGATTTCTAGGAATCCGCTGGGGGTCTTGCAACATATCCCCCAAGGATGAGGGGGACATTATATATAAAATAAACAGCCTATATTTGCTGAACTGACAATGGCAAATTATAAATATTTGGCGATAAGAACCTAAATAATCCAAATGACATATGAGCAACTTATTTAATAAAAAATACCAGAAACAAGACTTGTAGTTTCTACTCTCACCTGCCTCCCACAACCCCTCCTATAAAACCTCTCTAAGACCAGACACTGTTGAACCTTTGAACGAAAAGCAACAAGACTCAAAATATGGGTAATTTGTTTTTAAAAGCTTTGTTATGAACTTACCTGGCATAGATATTCTAATGTTTTTAAATAAATGGATAAACTTGGGAAATAAATACTAATTAGCACACTAGTTCTAAAACAGGAAAAGAGAAGGTAGACTCCATTTCTACCTCTAGTGCAACGCTGTTTCCTCTTCAGTGCACCCAAAATGCTTCTAGTACAGAACTGATCACCCAGAATTTCTAAATACTGGTTTATAAATCTGCCTCCTCTATTAGATCCAAAGTCCCATGATGACAGTTTACAACAACTGAGTGCCTGATATGCACCAAGCACTATCCTAACTCTGGAAAATCAAAGAGCACAAAACACAACAAGATCCACAACCTCATGAACTTTACATGAGATCATAGGCAGCTTTTCACAGGAAGTGATGTTTAAGTTGAGATCAAAAGGATGAGATGCAGTTAGCTAAGCAAAAAATGGTAAGAAATATAGCCTAAGCAGAAAATACAAATGAACTACAGGCAGGTCATTCATACATTCTGTATTTCCAGTAGTGTTACACCCTGCACAGTATATATTCCATTAGTGACAATGAAATGATAGGGGAATAAATGTGAGGAGAGGGAAGGACAGAAAAAAATTAAGTCAAAATAAGAGAAGCTCTATTTTATTCAAGTTTGTTTATTTGGGGTTTGACAATTCACATTTAAATTTACCACTTAGGGCTTTTTTAAAAAGTGAAAAATAAATCCAATGAGGGTCCGTTCAATAGCTGTTTCCATTGGTCACTACCAGTGTAGAAGAGAAGCAATTACTGCAGGTAAAATTTTGATGTTCCTCTGCTCTAGAACAAGAAAGTTCTCAAAAGAATAATGGCTGGGTACAGTGACCTATAAGCTCAGCTCAGGAGGCTGAAACAGCAGGATCACAAGTTCAAAGCCAGCCTCAGCAATTTAGCAAGGCCCTAAGCAACTTAATGAGACTGTCTGAAAATCAAAAATCAAAAAGGGCTAGGGATATGGCTCAGCAGCCTGTGGCTTCAGTCTCTGGTACCAAAAAAAAAAAAAAAAAAAAAAAATGATTAATGAATTGGATAGGTAAACTATTTCGGTCAATCACCTTACTTATCTGCCATTGTCTTCCTAAAACCATTTCTTGTACAACAGGTCCAAATGTTCATTGTAGCCACTAAATCAGCACTTAGCATAGTGTGAAAGATAATATCCTTAACATTCCCAACACACCCCTTGGGTTTTCACAGTAGTCAAGACTCAATTCCTAATTATGCAAACATGTTGTAACTATAAAGGGATGTAAATAGCAAGACTAATGTTTCTCCCTATAAAAAGAAGGGCATTTAAAAGTGGTGTGTGGAGGGAAGGTAGAGAAATTGGAAACCCTGTGCACTATAGGTGGAATGTAAATGTAAATGTACACAGCCCCTATGGAAAACAGTAAAGCAGTTTCTCAAAATATTGAAAATAGAATTACCATAGGATCCAGCAATTCTACCTCTTAGGTAAATACCCAAAAGACTTGAAAGCAGAGTTTCAAAGAGATAGTTGTACACACAGGTGATTCAAAGTAAAATGTAAAAGCAACTCATCACCAGGTGAACAAATAAGCAAAGTATACCTACAATAGAATATTATTGTGTTAAAAAGGAAGGAATTCTGGCATGCTATAACATATATATGAACCTTGTAGACAAAATAAGCCTATCATTAAAAATCCAGTACTGGATGATTCCACCTCTATGATGTTGCTAGAGTAGTGAAAATCATAAAGGCAGAAAGTACAATTGTGGTTGCCAGGAGTTTAGGGGAAGGGGTAAGTAGGAAGTTATTGCTTAGTGGGTACAGAGTTTCAGTTTTGCAAGATGAGAAGAGTTTTGGAGAAGGAAGGTACTGATTGTTGTTCAACGATATGGGTATATTGTTGGCCCTCCATATCTATAGGTCCCACATCCACAGTTTCAACTAACTGTAGACAGAAAATTGAGGGGAGAAGCTAGGGATGTGGTTCAGTGGTAAAGCACTCACCTAGCATGTGGGAGGCACTGGGTTCAATCCTCGGCATCACATAAAAATAAAATAAATAAAATAAAGGCATTGTGTCCATCTACAACTAAAAATATATTTTAAAAAAATTGGGAAGAAAATTGTCTGTATTGAGTATAGACATTTTTTCTTATTCCCTGAACAAGAGTACAACAATTATTTATTTAGCATGTATATTATGTTAGGTTTTAAAGGTCATCTAAATTTGATTTAAAGCATATAGGAGGATGTGCATTGGTCACATGTGAATACTATGCCGCTTTATATGAAGTACTTGAGTATCTGGGGGTCTAGAACCAATCTCCTGCAGATACTAATAAAATGACTGTTCTTCATACCACTGAACTGCACAACTAAAAATGATTATGATGGTAAATTTTATGTTATATGTATTTTACCACTATAAAAAAATCTAAAAATAAAGTGTGAAATTTTTCCTATTTAGAAATACCATAATAAAGAGGTCAGATTCAAGACACACCAACTTGCTTCAAAGATGACAAATTGGTCTGGTTCCATTTAGAGAGAAATTAATTACAGCAACAATGTGACCCCTTTCCATGATGTAGTTATTCATATTGCATCATTTAATCTTAATGATCTCTTCGCTCATTTGAGAGAAAATGAATCTGTCATTCCTGTTAACCGTTAAATCTCAAGTCTTTCAAGTAAATTTGACTATAACTTTGCTACTTAAGGACTGCCTATTAATTAAGTAGCTCTAGAACTCAAAATTTTAATGGAAAAAAAAGGATGTTTACATAAAATCCAATTACGAAATGTGATATGGTAAAGGTACATACACAAGGTCCTAAGCCAATAGTATATTTAGGACCTTAAATAACATGATTCCCCAATGCTATGACCAAATAGCTGTGTCCTCCCCAAAGTTCATATGTTAAAACCTTAATCCTCAATGTGATGATATCTCAAGATGGGGCCTTAGAGAAAGAATTGAATTTTGAAGGTGAAGCACTCGTGATAGGATTAATGCTCTTAAAAAGAAGATACACAGGGGGCTTGCTGCTTCTCTAAGTTTCTACCATGTGAGGACACAGCTAGAAGACCACTGTCTTAAAACCAGGAAGAGGGCCCTCATAGGAGCTTGACATGCTGGTGTCCTAATCTTAGATTTCCCAACCTTCAGAATTGTAAGAAACAAATTCCTGTGTTTAAGCTACCCCATCTATGGCAGTGTGCAGCAGCCCAAGAGACTAAGATAATCCCACACCCATTCATTCACTCTTAAGAAAAAAGAAAATTTGAAATAGTGTTTTAAAGACCAATATATTAAACCTCTTTGTTCAATTCAAAAACAAAGTAACAATTATAAATATTGTAAGTCATCTCAATGGAAAAGCAAGACAATTCCACTTAAAAAGATTATGATGAATATAAAGCAATAAGAAAGAGAAGAGTATGCTAGGATATTACCTTTTTTAGAAAAAAAAGTAAAATATTTAGGTACTATGGTGAATTACAACCATTTAAAGTATACATGTAAACAAGAACAAATGAAAGGGGGAAAAATGGAAAAGGGAGAAATAATGTCAGGGAAAAATGAAAATGCCCATAAACATCAAGTTATAGCCTAAAATTAAAAACTGGCTATGAACAGAGACTTGATGAATAAACTAGGCACAGAATAATATAAATAACCTTTAAAAGATTATAAATATTTGGCCTGGCAGGAGGGTGCACACCTGTTAGCCCAGCAGCTCAGGAGACTGAGGCAGGAGGATCATGAGTTCAAAGCCAGTCTCAGCAAAAGCAAGGCACTAAGCAACTCAGTGAGACCCTGTCTATAAATAAAATTCAAAGCAGGGCTGGGGATGTGGCTCAGTGATTGAGTGCACCTGAATTCAATTCCCAGTATCAAAAAAAAAAAAAAGATTATAAATATTTGTTAAGAGTTAGGATAACAAATCAGAACAAATTTTAAAAAATTTTAAAGAGTCAATAATTCAACTCTGCTGGTCTTTTAGCATCCTACAACTACTTATGTCACAACTACAAATTTAATTTGGAAAATCAAATAAGCACATTTAAATACAAAAAAAAATTTTTTGAGGGCTTTGCTAACTGCTTTCTATACATCATCACTAATCTTCACACACATCCTGAAAAGGGGGTATGATATTTGAAAAGTAGTGTTTAAAAAAAAAAAAAAAAAAAAAGAGGAAGGACAACTGGGTAGTAGAGGTCTCCTCACAGAAGTATACACCACTGTGAAATATTCCTGACAAAAGTAAATAAAAAGTGGAACATATTTATTTCAAATCTCTAGAACTAACAACAATTTTAAATGATACCATGGGGATACAATCTGCAAACTCCTGATATGGTAGACTACAAAACAACCAGAATTCAATAAATAAACTTCAAAGGAAAAAAAAAATGTAGGCAAATGTGGGGGTTTTTGCCACATCCCACGAGGATGAGAAAAGGGTTTACTGCCAAAGGACAATGTTGGCTATAAATTAATTAATTAGCCATAAACTTATCTAATCAATAAACACACTAGAGTCAATACTCTTTTCAAATGAGAGGGGATGTGCTGGATTGGGTCATACCAGACCTGGCCTCTAACAACATGGCCCCTAACTCCTCTCCTTTATTTATAGTCACACAGGTAAAGGGGCCTGACCTGGAAGGGCTTCTTCTGTGATGAACAGGATGAGGTGGAGTTGGGGAGCCAATTTGCTCAGGGAAACTATCATATAACCAGATAGGGAACCACTCCCACACAGCACCAAAAACTCCCCAGGTGATCGGGATTCGGTGGCTGCCAGTTCCTAGGAGACAGGCTTCTGTGTCTTAAGGCTCAACCTCGCCTGATTCTGCTAGATAAGGATGGCTCCCCACAGATGAAATCTCTGGATTTAAAGACACTCATAAGGAATAGTGAAACCACTGTAGTAAATGGACCTTACTTGAATCCCGAGAAATAAATTGTGTAAAAAAATTCTCAATTAGTATTATTTGAACACTGGATGAATATGTGATGTTGTTAACAATTTTTTCTTAATATTTTATAGGTGTGACATTTTTATAGGTTTATGACAACACCATAAATAGACATGCTCTGAACACTGGAGAGCTGATTTACTTGAACTTTAAAATGTTTTAAAGTGAAAAACTTATAAGCACAACAAAATTAATTGCAGTTCAATTAAGACAAATATTTTACTTCAAATTTTTGGCAAGAGTGGGGAGAATGAAAATAGAATATTTACTTAGTGCATTAAGAAATACTTGTCTATGAAGAAACATAGAAATAAAAAATGACCAGATGTAAAAACATTTTAAACATTTGTGAAAATAAAAACAAAGGGAAAACAACTATAAGGGCAATAATTATAAAATACAAATAATCTATGAAAGCATATAAAATCTGAGGACCACATTCATTCACTGAACATTTCTGAACACCTACTATGTGCCAAACACTGTTCTAAAAACTTAGGAACAATTAGAATAGGGTTTATCCTTGTACCACAGGCAAGAGGTGGGATGGAAGAGACCACCATAGAGCTGAAAACGGTATGAATCTTGACCTGAGTGGTAGTTACTTGTGTATACATATGTATACACAAAAATCCATTGAACTATACTTTAAAAGTTGTACACTTTAGAGTATGTAAATTGTATGTCGATTTTTTTTAATTCCATTTGTGTTGACATTCATTGTTACTAGCTTTTTATATACACTGCTTCATTTTAATTCAAAAACCTTTGAAACAAATTTCTGGCATAAATGAAAAATACTACATGTCTCTTTATGATGGCAAATATTTTATACAGTTCAAGAGGAGAAAACATATTAAGAACATTCCTGGGGCTGGGGTTGTGGCTCAGTGGTAGAGCGCCTGCCTAGCACACATGAGACACTGGGTTCGATTCTCAGCACCACATAAAAAAATAAATAAAATAGTTATATATAAAAAAAGAACATTCCCATTAATATACAAATACTCAAATCAGTGAGATCTTTTCTTCATCACTATGCAACACAAAAGAAATAATGTTTTTCAGGTGTTTCTTTTTCCATCAGTCACATAATTATGTGCCAGATATCAAATCAACCTACTATTTCTCCCTTTTTCTTTTCCTTTTGTGTGTGTGTGTGCATACACACCAGGATTTGAACCCAGGAGCCACGTAAGCACTGAGTCACATCCCCAGCCCTTTTTACTTTTTATTTTGAAACAGGGTCTCACTAAATTGCTTAGGACCTCACTAATTTGCTGAAGCTGGCTTTGAACTTGTGATCTTCTTGCCTCAGCCTCCTACATTTCACCACTACTTTCCTATCTTATCTAGTTATCTATCTTATTCATACCAAGTTCCAAAGGAGTAATGTGAACAGACTCATGAATGCTTGCAGATGGCAGGGGGTTGCAGTACAAGAGAAACCATTTTACAATGGGTAGCAAGCATGCTTTCTCTTTCCTCCACAAAAAGAAAAGTCTCTTTCAAGACTATTTGCTATACAAACATCCTTGAAAATAAAGTCTAGAACAAGCAGTTAAATCTTTATTTGCAAGATAAGCAGAAACAGAAGAGATTAACAGAGAATTGTCTTCCAAAAGTCTATGCATCCTTTTCTACTTCACTACTACCTGATATTACACCTGTAACATTTCTCCTTGTACTATATTATTGTTAAAAACAGATCAAATCACCAGTGATTCACAAGACATTCCTAAGAGACTTCACTTTTGCAAATATCTGAGAATTATGATAAGCAGAATCTTTTCTACCTGCTTTTAAACAATTTGAAGAAACTCTTTGTATATAAATCATACCTCATAAAGTCTCAGCTTAATTCCTGAATGCTTTCTGCACTGTAGTTAACCATTAACCAAAAGCTTCAGAATTATGAAATGAATCAAGAGACTGCTATAGAAAGTAACATACTTGTTAAATGGACCTGGAAAGCCACAATAGATAAGGAAATGTAAGAGAATCATCCCCCACATGCTATTCTTTAAGCCACCTCAGCCAAGGAAAGTTCCATATAGGCCTAAAAAAAGCATAGCAACTTTAAATTTTACTGTATTTTCTCTTCTCTCCAACCTCCTTGAGTTATACAACAATCTTGTGCCAGAACCACAAAAAAGTACAAAGTCTAAAAAGTTGATTGTGTGGTCTGCCTCTTTGAAAAAGGAGTATGAAGTTATTATTATATCATTATTTCATTTCAATCTTAGTTGTTTTTTTTAAACAAAGCCAGGTCAAGCATGGTAGCACACATCTATAATCCCAGCAATGTAGAAGGCTGCAACGGGAATATCACTAGCTTAAGGTCAGTCTCAGCAACTCAGCAATTTAGCAAGACCCTGTTTCAAAGTAAAAAATAAAAGGACTAGGGAATATAGCTTATGAATAAGCAAACCTGGGTTCAATCGCCAGTAAAAAAATAAATAAATAAAAAATAATGCCAGAACTCAAATATCAGAAAATTCATATTAATAATATCTTAAAAGATTCCAAGCTCTTTCTTGTTTCCACCCAAGAGCAATTTTTTTTAAGCATTTACAAACTACAATCAAGAACTGGGCTAGGATATTAAGGAGCATACCATAAGGAACACTAAAGATAATGCTGAAACTGACAAGTGAAAATTAAAAATTTTAAATTCAAATCCCTAATTTTCCCTTTTTAAGGACCTACTTCTAAAACAAATCAATTTGTAGCAGATATGTAGAAACCTAAAGAACACTGAGAATGTATGTCAAATTAACAAAACCAGCTCAAACTATCTGATGCCCTAAGACATGAAATAACATACCATTTGTATTTACTGTAGAACAGCAGTGCCATTCCAGCTCTTGATTACTTATCTACATTAAAAAGGAAATATAACCTGTTAAAAATTTAAGACACTACTCATTTGGCTCTGTTAAAATAGCAGATCCACATCTAAACTTTGTATATCACATGAAGACTCTCTGCAAAGATAAGAATTGAAGAAGTTGATGGGAAAGAAGGCATAACTGAGGTCCAGGGTGATAATAGGCTGTTTATTCAAAGGGCAGTATGTCTAAAGCATAGCAGGGAAGGAATGGTCCTAGATAAGACTGTGGAGATTGTCCAGTAATGAGTCTGGGTTTCACTACTGTGAAAGAAGGGAGTGTGCAAGGCAGGGACATGATCAATTTACATTCTAAGACATAATGCAATCTTCAAAAGCATCACTTCATGTACTCATTACAACACTACAAGGCAAGTAATTTTTTCATTGTAGTCCATCTTCAAAATGAGGACACTTGAGGTTCTAAGAAGTAAAGTAACTTGCTGGTGTTTCACTCTGCACTAGAGTCTCTGTATTATTCCTTAACATATCAAGCAGCTTTCCATGAGGTTTTTGTATCTATTGTCCTTTTCCTAAAATGCTTGCCTTCACTTCCTTTTCTCCTCTTTATCCATTTTACATTTCTTATAATACTTGCCACCTGACACATACACTGTTTATGATTTGCTTATCCCTAAATAGGATTTTAGCTCCATGATAAGAAGTACATTCCTTTGTTCAGTGAGATATTCCTAACAACTAGAAGAGTGCCTGGCACATAGTGGGTGCTCCTGAAGTGTTTGCAGAAGACACTGTCTTTAAGGAAAACACTGGGAACTGGTAGAGATAAGGAACTCTTTGTCATCAGTCAAGCAGGTTCTTTATGGTATAGTAAAGCAATAAGGTCATGAAGGTTTAATAAACTTCCCCAAAGACATCTCTAACAAAACAGGACTACATTCCTGATCTTCCAGTTCCAGAAACAATACAAGTTTCTACCAATGAACTACATAAATGAACCCAAGTTCATTTATGAGTTCATTATCATTTATGAACGATAAATTGCCATCTCTGTTGTTTGCATAAAAACTTCAATAGAACCATGTATCCTACAACAATGCAAAAGCTAAGTTCCTAAGAAATATCAAGCCATCAAAAATTATATTATAAAAACAATTGTTTGAGAGGGGAAAAAAAGCTAGAAAGTTTCAGATTCTATAAAAAGTGATTTTCTTCCACAGGTGTAAGTCTCTCAGTCTTTTTAATACATACTTAGAAAACTTAATCATCACTGAACAAAGCAAACACATGATTACATCTAGTTCTTATAGATGAGTACCTGAATTTTTTTCTCCAGCATCACCATCATGTTTCTTAATTCTGGGATTCTTAAACTTTTTAAAATCATTTTATCACCTAATTATTATCATGAAGTAAGCATAAAACCAAAGAAGTTGTGTTAACAACCAATACCATTTTCCTTTCCTTAGCTTCCAAGCAGATCAGCAATCTTGACTTGACTTTCAATAACTCAATGTTTATAAAGTATTCCCTCCATCATTCAATTTAGGTCCAACTCAAATTATAAAAACTAATCCTGTAAAAGCATTTGCTTGTACATTTCAGCAGGCAGCCCTTTGGCAAACCTACATGGATTTAATGAAATGCAAAGTGAGAAGAGAAGAAAATATTTAGTAAGACAAGACACTGAACAAATAAAGAAAAAATACTGTGTACATAGAAACATGAAACAGTTGGAATCTTTCAAATTTGGGGAAAAAAGCATGACTGAATTGTTAATAAATCATTTAGTGAAACTTACAATCTAATTCAGTAACCTTGAAGATATAGTGTAAAGATCATTTACACCAAAAGAGTATACGGGACACTAAAATATCTGACCAAAAGTTAACACAAAAACTGACTAAACTGTTCCTTAAAATTTTTTCTTTTCTAAATAGTCTTTGTTTTGGACTATATCAGAAACACTGAATTGACTAGGCATCGGAAAAACATTATGCTCAGAAAATTGAGGTAACATTCTAATTTCTCTGATATTTGCCCCATTAAGTAAAGTATCATCAGTAAATGAAGAACAATATATTTAAGAAAACACTAGGCTGGCAAAAAAGTTACTAAAAATTTCCTATTTTAAGTAGAACTATTCAAAGTTGTTAAAAACAATTATAGCTGTGGGCTGGGGATATAGCTCAGTTGGTAGCATGCTTGCCTTGTAAGCACAAGGCCCTGGGTTCAAACCTCAGCACCGCAAAAAAAAAAAAAAAAAAATACATATATATATATATATAGCAAATTAGATACTTTTACTTGTTAAAAGGTAACTCCCTTCACACAATAATAAATCTAGAAGAGAAGATAATTTATTTATAAAGTTTGTAAGGGGCTGAACTGAGGCACCTATCATTGTGGAAATAAAACCTCTGTCCCTAACCAGTACCTGTGTTGAAGTTGTCCAAGGTGAACAAAAGGGATAAAAGATACCCTACCCTATAGCCAATAGGTAAGATCAATGTACATATTTCTAACAATATTTACACCCTATCCTATAAAAAATAAACATGAGAAATAGTATAGAATTCAACAAAATCATTTTTAGATTGAAAAAATAAAGTTAGGAAATTATGTTAAAGCAGGCATCAAATTTTCCATCATTCTTTATTTGTAACCAAGTTGATATTTCTTTCTTTATTACATACAACTTTCTACTTGGTTCCAAGTCTTAAGCATAACCAGGTACCAGGTCTTTAGTATATGGACATATTTAGATATAAAATAGCTTTCTCATTTTTAAGGGTTATAATTTAAATAGTAAAATAAAAATAGAATCACTGTACTAGATATATAACAAGAATGGGTCAATATTCTCTTGTATTACAATGTTCTGTTTTTTTCACTTCATAAATTATTACATGTTTTTAAATATCAGAAAACTAAAATGCTTCACTTCTTCTTAGAGGGTTTTTTTTTTTTTAACTTTTAAAATTACCAATTCTTTATAAAATTCACTGACAAAGGGAAAGCTTTTAGTTCATCTTCCAGTTACTAAAACTGTTAGTCTGACTAATTAGATTCCTATAATTCACATTATAGGATAGTAAATAATGGGTACAAATAATAAATTGTTGCACATAATGATTTAAAAGATGTATTTAAAGTTTTTTTAAGTCCTTAAATTAACAGTGACACAGATCTTCATTAGTAATTTCATCATCCATCAGATCTCTAGGGCTAGGGAATTCTGAATTGACAGTATTAAATAAATCCTTCTATAATATTCTCCTCCCTAGATTTCTAAAACATCTTTCTTCCTACTTCTCTGGTCAGTACTTCACAGTCTCCATTACCCTCTGTGCTATCCAAAGATGGTTCCCCATAGCTCATCTTCTTCTCTCTTCTCATTCTGGACATCAGTTGCTACAACTGCCATCATAGGTTGATATTCCTAATCCTATGTCTGCTTAGCCTCATAAACCCAACAGCCTCCTGAGCAGCTCTACTTCTCAAACACACCACTCGACTTGTCCCAAAAGAAACTCATTTTCTTCATCCTAAAGTGAACTTTTTCATCTGTATTCTCCACAGTCTACTTACTGTTCTGGACTCTTACTGCTACTCTTTACCTTAAGCCTAAACATTTAAAACTTGGCCAAAAAAAAAAAAAAAAAAGTAAAAAGCTTTTTTGTCTTGTACCATCTATCATTTTTCAGAAAAACAAATATTATCATGTGACTCCCTTCTCAAAATAATTCAAAGGCTCCTCCTCATACCATAGTTTTTCCATTAAGCCTTTCCATGACCTGACACATCCAGTCACTTTTGTGCTCATCCCAAGATGTGATGAACTATTTGAAGCCCTCTCTTACTTGCAGTGCTCAGATCCTATACTGCTGTCTATGCCATAAAAATATTCTCCACTCTTCATTTTCCTAATGCCTACCTCTTATTCAAGACTTTACTCAAGCATTCTCCTTTCTGGGAAAAAGATAACCACTCCATACTGAGACAGATACTCCTTCACTAGGTTCCAGTAAGTACTGGATCCTAAAGTTTTTCACAAATCACAATTGTCTGGGTTCTTACTTTTTGCAGGGGAGGGGTCTATATTCTCCTTTGTGTTTCTAGCATGTGTCCTTTATTAAACTTTTTGTAACTACCCTGTAATTTCCACAAATAACAAAGCATGTTAGTTCTTACTCAATTTTGAACCCTTGGTAACATAATTCCTGGCACACAGCAAGCACTGAAAAAAGAATTCATTAAATGAATAAAAGAAAAAAGAAGAAAAAATTTCCTTAAAAGAAATTAAGTCTATATATTCAAAAACTTATTCAATTAAGAATATTAGGGCTGGAGAGATAGCTCAGTTGGTAGAGTGCTTGCCTTGCAAGCACAAGGCCCTGGGTTCAATCCCCAGCACCGCAAAAAAAAAAAAAAAAAAAAAAAGAATATTAGTGAAGACTGATAGAAAGCAACTAGTGTGTAAAGCAGAACAGGCTTCAGGCTTCATGGACACTTAATAAATGCCTCATTGTAATTATGGCAAATCTATAAAAGGCCAAAAGATCTGAGTTCAGTCAAAAAAAATTAGTTAATACTGTGTTATGAGATTAAAGAAGTATCACATACACTTAAAATCTACAGCAGTCATAGATTTTTGTTTTAACCTATCCAAATCCACCTCCCCTTTCTCTGATAACATGCACCTTGATCTTTGAGGAAAATCAACTTATGCAATCTTGATAACATGCCCTGGCCTAACAAAAAAAAAAAATCAAAATACCCAGGTTGGTCAATCAGGCCCTATTTATCTCACTCTGAGAAATCTGATTAATGAGCAGAGTTATCACTTAAATTAAAAATAATCAGAAATGATTTTTCTTTATAACAGAGTCTCCTTTATGGAGCCTCTTATTTTCTGCTCTCTAGATCCTGGAGCTGCTCAAATATCTATTCTTTCTAAAATTCACTTTTTCAGGTTTTAAAAGTATGAACCTTTTAGTCATGTAAATTATTTTGTTAATAAAAGCTTCCTACTGCTTTTTGTGAAGAATCCTAAATGAATACAGATACTATTTCAGTCATTTTAAATCAAAATAGGCTACCTTTGAATAAGGAAACAAAATGAAAGTTAATTTCAAAGTATTTTAAAATGAATTTACAAAAGGAAAATCATCGTCAAACCTAGAATGTAAAATACCATATATGCCATCATAAGAAAAGCTATAATAGCATAATATTCACTTATGTTTGCTAATGAGGTGTTTTATCCATTAAATAAAATCTATCATATAAGCATCAGATGCTTTTTTTTTTACAATCAAGTCTTCATTCGAATCATAAGGAGAAAAAAATCATCTTTCATAAGCAATGTAATCTCTACCTCAGACTTAGTTTGGATCCTATAGTTCAAGGTATTTCTTCTTCTGGAGCTCCCACTTCAGTTCTTCTTACCCACTATCAAATGAAGATTTGTGGTCAACAATTAGTACCAAGAGGAAAGACATTTCTAAAAATATCTATTTGAGCAGCTGACTGACATTTCCATTTGTCTGACCAGTATTACAATCTACTCAGTTCCTGTGAAGCAAATACAGGAGTGGACACAAATAAGTGATGACAAACCCTCTAAAGATACTTGCCCACAATCAACCTACATCAACAACTTTAAAAGGGGGGACTAGGTGTTCAGAAATGAGACAATTAACTTCACCTCTACCTCATCACCTATGTGTTTTCTAAAATTCTAAGCTGTGTCAAGTGTAAAGCTTAGAAATGTCTTTCAAAGGGTAACATAATTTCAGTAGAAAGAAAAAATATACCAAATTTCCATTATAGTCTAGGCCTTATTATTCATCAGAGCAAGTTAATTAAAACACACATCCAAGATTCATCAACATTTCCAATGAGAAATAAAGAATTAGGACAAAAAATAAACAGAGGATAAAGTCCCTAGCTTCTCCCTTAGGAAAGCACACAATGTAACTGGGAGGACGAAAAATACATAGGAAAAAAACAGCCAGAAATAATAATGTGTCACTTTTCTCCTAATATTTTTACTATAAATTAAGGTGATTTAAGAAAAGAAGAAAGAGGAAAGCATCCAGGTGTTATTTGGAAATCAAGAATTCTATTAATCCGAGAGGCTTTTTTTAACTTTCATTTATATGTAGTCAGTAACTTAATTAAATGCAATCTGTATCTAACATTTTTTTCCACTAAACATATTCCCACTAAGTATACACTATGGCAACAGCCATTAGGGTTCCTCAAGCTTTTCTGCAAAACAAAGCTTCAGGCAAAGCTTGGATGATTCTGTTAAAGACAAGAGATGGAGGAAAAGAAAGATGATTTTAAAGTAATTGAAAAGGTTACAATTTCATTTCCTGTCAACTATCAGATTTGGTATTTTAATACTAGGCTTCTGGTACACAATTTCATTGTTGCAGCTCTATTTGAGGATCTGCTAAAAAATAATCAGTTAACTATGCCATAATAAGAGTTGCATACTACCAATGATAGTGCAGCTAAAGAATACAAACTGCTGACAATACCTTTTGACCAGCTAAAAGTATTTTGTTTCTTCCTTAATACAACCAATAGCTGCCCTAGAAAATGACAAGCACAAAGTCCCCAAAGGTGGCAATACCTCTGAAAGCAGAAACTAAAAAAATACTAATAAATAGTAAATAAATAAATTCAGAAAATAAAAATCAATAACATAAACACCAAAAAAATCAATGAGGCCAAATGGGTAAATGTAAAGACTTTTTTTTCTATTTTTTAAATGTTATTGGGTTGGAAGGATTTACATCACCTTCAAAACTTATAAAGATAATAAAAAAGATGTGGTATTGACCTATCACATACATCCACACCAATGAAACAGAAAAGTAAGTTTAGAAACGAACCCACACACATGTGATCAATTAACATCCAACAAAAATGCCAAAGAAACCAAATGGGCAAACGAAACTATTTCAATAAAAACTAGATTTAAAAAAAAAAAAAAAAAGCGGCTCTTACAATAAACTCAAAAATTAACTCAAAATGAATCACAGACCCAAATACAAAAGCCAACACTGTAAAACTTCTAGTAAAAAAGGCAAAAAATCAAGACAGAAAAAGGAAAAATCTTGAAAATATGCTAAGCAAAGAGGCAAGGTAAGAATACATACTCTATGATTCCACCTGTAAAACTCATTGAACAAACAAAAACAATCTACAGTGCCAGAACCCAGACTGGTTATTGTCTGGGAGAGGTGTGGAGAAGGGAACAGATTAAATACAAACATGCATGAAGGAATTTGGGGGACAACGGAAATGTTCTATATTTAAATTGTGGTAGCTGCATATATATATTTGTCAAAGTGCAAACTGAATACTTAAAATGGATACTTTTTATGTAATTATACCTGAATAAATTAGTTTGGGGTTAATATTGTGTGCGGGGGGGAGGTCATAAGAACTATTAATGGGTTGAAGGATGGAAAACAGGAATGATAGCAGAAATAGAGAAAGACAGAATGATATACCATAAGAAGCAATTTTAAAATTGGAAGAAAGTTCAAATTTTAATACAGCTAAACCTAAGAATATAACTGAGGGTATTTATTAATTTCATCTGTACAGTGGAAAAAACTCATAAGGTAGCTATGAAAATTAGACAAGATAGTTAATCTTAATACTCTATGGCTGTTGGTACATGACAGCCATACAACTCACACTAGTTGAGTCTTTATCAGTGTTAAATCTTAAGGTAAAGCAAAGAAAACAAGTAACAGTTTCATGGAGTAAATTATGAAAGAGTTTCTACAGGAAATCATATTAGATGCAAATTTTGAGGCAAACAAAAAAGAAAATGGAAAGAAAAGAGGGTATGGCAGTATGGCAAGTGGAGGGAATGGCAACGTGCAGAAGAATGGAGGCAGAGAGGAGCAAGCCCTGTGTAGGAGACAGCAAAATTAGCCTGTGGCAACTAATCTATATGTAGCAGTAACAAAAAAAAAAAAAAAAAAAGAGTGATCTTTCCATCTGATGCAACTATTCATTTAAATTTTAAAGTAGGATCCAGAATTGTAACTTTTTCCAAAGGATGTCTTAATATTAAGCTAAAGATATGCAACTGTTTAAAATTGGGGGCGGGGCGAGAGTTCTTTTTGTTGGAAAAAATGTGAATGCTTAAAATCACCAGCTTCAGTCTCTTGGAGGTTCATCATAAAAAATAAAAATAAAAAAAAAACATTTAAAATAATAATAACTAAACAACATATGGACTTGCTGTGCAACTGTCACTGTGCTCCTAAATTAAGAAAGTCTTTACATTTTTCAGAATTTAAATTCTGTGATGTTATTTTTGAAAACAAGATATTAAAAAAAAAAAAAAACCTCCCCAGATAACTATTCAACTACAAGAATTATCTCAGGACTTACTACTTAAAATCAGTCTGCTAAAATTTTATTTCAAGAGACCTAATGTGACCCAAATCAGAATCCTTGGACCTTTCTAATTTTGAAGCATCTTTACATTTATACTTTTTTAAAATGTTTAATGAAAGAATTCAGGACTAGCATGCTTATGGTACTTAACTAAATCTTTATTAAGATTTTTGCATATGTGACAGAATAATTCCGCTCTACATTTTAAATATAGAACAGAAAAGTATTCATTTCAATGTCTTATTTTAGGGAAAAGATAGCTAGAAATAACTGAGCTAATTCAGTTCTCAGAGTGAGAGAAATGTATGGAAATGTATGGGTATGAGATGCATGACAAATGAAATATTAAATGTCAATAATATTGACCTTTAAACAGTAACAGCAATGGAGCTATGATGAGGACAGCAAACCACAAGATTAAGTTTTCTTGTTGAGAAAGGATGTCATGCAGTGATAGCTAACAAATGAGGTTTTATCTGATCCATCTACATCAGTTAGAGACCTTGGCTCAGAGTAGAGCACATAAAAGCTAAAGCATTACTTTATCTACTTTTTCTTTCTTGGGCCCATCTATTACACATGTAGTTGATGAAATATTTATAAACACAGAAAAAAATTATTGATGTGCTATACTGTTTAGAACCATGAATGATTTTAATTTTCTTTTTCATGGTAGTAGTTTAAGCTATAATACTTTTCAAAGCATTTACTATTCTAACAAATTTAAAATGTTCTTAAATAAGTTTAGTAAGATCTGCCAATGTTATGGTTTAAATATGAGATGTCCCCAAAAGTTCATGCATGAGACAATGCAAGAAAGTTTAGAGGTGAAGTGACTGGACTATGAACCTTAACTAATTAGTGCATTAATCCCAACAGGGATTAACTGGGTAGTAATTGTAGGCAGGATGTGGCTGGAGGAGGTAGGTCATCAGAGGCATGCTTTGGGAACTTATATTCTGTCCATGGTGAGGGGAGCAGGCTCTCTCTCTGCTTTCTGATTCAATGTTCTGAGCTAATTCATTCCAAAATGGCTCCAAATGAACTATTTTGTAACTAGAATTGACCCTAAAATTAAATTAATTTGCCTTCATATTAAATGTAGTCTTCCCTGGGCAGGTTGTGGTGGTACATCATACTTGCAATACAAGTAAGCCAGGAGGCTGAGACAGGAGGACCAAAAGTTGGAGGCCAGCCTCAGCAACTTAGCAAGAAACTGTCTCAAATTTTTAAAAAAGGACTGGGGATGTAGTTCAGTGGTAAAGTGCCCCCAGAGTTCAATCCCCAGTACAAGGGGAAAAAAATTAGTTTTCACATAAGAATAGCATAATTTTAATTTATGTTAGAATTATTCTAACAAGTTAGAGTTATAAATTAATTTGAAGACATTTTTCTTTAGATACATAATAGTGCCAGTAAATAAATGTATTTGTAATGAATAAGAGTATTTGTAATTTATTATTTAGATGTAAACACATACTGCTAAAGCAGTTTAAATCAAGTTAAAAATAGCATTGTTGATAGGCTAAACATTCCCACCCCCAACCCTCTGTATGTTTAACTGTTATAGTGTTCCTTGCAAGCTTGTAAAGACAACAGTAAACAAAAGTTCAGTTCTCTATGTAAATTATGAATTTCAGAATCAGTAAGTCCAACAAAAAGATTTCATATATAGCTGTTGTCTTTGTCTGTTTTCAGGTGCTATAACAAAATACTTGAAACTGGGTAATTTATAAAGGAAAGTTTATTTGGCTTATGGCTCTGTAGTCTGGGAAGTCTAAGATTAGGTGACCGACCACATCTGGTGAGGGCCTTGTGCTGCATTGTGGTGAACAAATGAAGAGCAAGAGGACACTTGGGAGACAAGACTGAAGCACAGCCTCACTTTATAACAACCTGCTCTCAGCCCCCGTGAGAAAGACATTAATTGCTCCTAACAATCTCTTAAAGGTCCCACCACCTCTCAGCACTGTTATACTGAGCACCAAATTTCAACATGAGTTTTGGAGAAGATAAACCATGTTCAAACCATATCAACTGTCAATAGAATCTTACACTCATAACTGTCCCTCAAGTTTATTTAATTTCTTATAATATTGGACTATTAAGTATCTGTCTAAAGTGTAAAGGATATCTTAAATGAGCAAAGTATGTTTTCATCACTCCTTTTTTAACTACCTTTTCAACACAAGGAAAGCAGGAGCCATATCTGTAATATCACTGCAACTTTTCAATGCCAAATTTAATGCTTACTTTGCCACTCCCTTCTTCAAAGACTCTCCTGATCTTCTAGTCCTTTCTTTTATCAATCCTTTGATTTTTTTTTCAGTAGCTCTCCTCATTCTGCCTAATGTGTCAAAATATCTCAGCATTTCATTGCAGAACTATTCTCTCAACTACCGTCTTCATGTTATTACTTTCTATCAATATCATCAACCTAGAACTTTCTCCCACACTTGTAAACCATACATCTAAGGTCAGGGATGTAGCTCAGTGGTGAAAGTGCCTGCAAAGCCTTGGGTTTGATCAAAAAAAAAAAAAAAAAAAAAACTAATGGTCTACAGTAGATTCAAAACCATAAGGATGCACAGAATTATCTGGAAGACTTGTTCAAAAACAGAACCCCACCTCCAAAGTTTCTGATCCTGTGTCTGGGTAGAAATCAAGAACATGCATTTCAAATAAGTTCCCAGATGACAACCACTTTAAGAACCACTGGCCTACAGCATTCTCCCCTTGAATAAGCCACAGGTACTTTAATTTCAACATGACCAAATAGGTCTCCCAGCATCTATCCTCATTACTCTCCAAATCTTTCTTCACACAGCATCCAGAGAGATCATTCTAAATCTGATCACTTCGTCCTTTGTTAAAAATTCTCTAAAGGTTTCCAAGGGTCTTAGCATTAAAATCAAAACTCTTAACATGGTCTCAGGCCTCAGGTGATCTAGTTCCCGTTTTATGTACCACACACTGCCAGCCCTCACTTTTTTTATTTTACACATTCTTTTTCCAGTCACAGTGCACTCTTTCAGTTCCTAGCAAAGGCCAAGTTCCTTGCTGTTCCAGAATCTTTAAACAAGATGTTCTGCCAGAAATATTCTTTTTTTCCCCTCAGCTTGTCACCTTCTTTGACTTCCCTCCCTCTCTGGGTCAGCAAATTCTTACACCATCCTATGTTTCTTCCTCTTAGCACTTTCTACAATGGGATTACACAGTAAATTGTGCAACTGGTAGTTTATGGTCTGTTCCCTCCCCCGTCCCTACATTCAAACTCAAGAGGCTCCTATTGAACTGCCAGGTCCTTGCACTGAAACCTGCACTAAAATCTGTTAAATTAGTGGTCTTGCAATATTAAATTTCTTTGAAACTTCAAAGGGAAAGTAGTATTTAAAAAGCACTAGAAGCATTTTTTTTTGCATTCTTTAATTATTACTAATGAGGATACATCATTAAACTCTATCTTCTGGAAGTTCAAAAAACCCCAAATATATTCAAAAGACAGAATGAAACCTTCACAAGTTCATCTGCAATAGGATAAATAGGCATATTATTGTTTGTTATCTGTACCATATACAGCACTTACATCAGAAGCTATTCAGTTATATATAATACAACTAAATAAAAATTTTATTAAAAAATTTAACTTAGATCTAAGCATGAATTAAAGAATACACTCCAATGGGACAGCTTTCTGGAATTCAACCTAGCCACAGATAACCACAAATTATATAATAAATACTAATATTATCAATAATTAAATAAGCTAAAGTAATTTTTGCAAAAAGTTTAACTTATATGTAAGCCTGCATCAAAGAGTACACCCACAAGAGGTAGCTGATGGCATTAAACTGAGCCATGGATAACCACAAATGAATTTTAATAAAATCAATAATTAAATATCAGGCAAACCTCTGCAAATACTGTTCTATAGATTCTGACCTTCTTCATATGGAAAGAATAATTCACTCACCAACTTCTTTCTCCAAAGTGCAGTGCTAAATCAGCTTATCACCAACCTAAGTGGGAAACAGAACTAACAAAAATAACAGTCCTGGGATGTAACTTTAATACAGTAAAATCTACATTCAAATAAAGGTCATTGCTACTCAGAGCATTCAGTTTTAGAGACTTCAAGTTGCCATTGCACAAAACAATTTTGGAATGCCCCTTTTTTAACCACTTTCTTACCTACCTTATAAATAATACAAGAATAGGTTTCATCCCTCTGATCACTGCTTATTTTTAAAATGACACTCTCGTTTTGTTCTCTAAGATATGAGACTTGGTTCAGAATGACTTCTTGCTTTTTTCAAATATCAAATCCATTCTCAAAAGACAGAATTTGTACTACAGTATATAGGTTAAGAGAATATAGTTAAAGGCACTAAAGATATGCCAAAGAATAGTTCTGAAAATGTTTTTTGAACAATGTCATTACTGAAATAAATTCAAGATAACTTTGAACATAGTGATCATCTTTTAGACACATAAGTTTTGGTATATCTATTTAAAAACTGGTTATATTTCTACTCAGGGCACAATTCATAGCAGACCTGATATCTGACTTCTAGTCTTCCTGAGTGACAGATGTTAAATAAAAAAGCATATTTATTATAAGCTACATATTAAGAAATGGAATAAATTTTAAGACTAAGATTTGGTGGTCAATTATAACAACATGACTGGGGAAGTAGTATGGCATACTAAATCTATAGAATGAACTAGGGCAAGGTTCAACTTCTCACTTAGCTCCTTAGTAGCTACATGACTGAACATGTTACTTAAAAATGTAGTCAAACGGGTATAATTTCATCTGTAAAATATAATAATATCATCTATTTCAGAGTTATTATAAGGATTATATTGCATAATATATTAACTGATTGGAATTCTAGACTCATATCATCGAGGATTCCTCAAAAGAATCTTAAAGACTTATCTGTTCCAAACTCTCCATTTTCCTAAGACCCAGAGAGACTAAGTAGTTTGTCAAGGTCACACATTTACTTAGTAGGAAAGATAATACTTCTGGCAGGTTTCTTATTTTCCCATTGCATCTGTTTACTCAATCAGCTAGTGTTTGTAATGCTAGGTTCCACAGCCCTATGACAGAGGTCTCAAAGAGTAACTCAAGTGCCCTTTTAATTTTTTATTGGTGCATTATAATTATATACAATACCAGGATTATGACAGATTCATACATGTACATAATTTGATCAATCACATTCCCCGGGACCTTCCCTTTTTATCTCCCCTTCCTCTCTCCTGCTCTGCTTGGTCTACTCTACTGCTCTCCCTTCCATCATTTTAATTTTTTTCTATTAGTGCATAATTATGTATATAGAGAGAGCATGCACATGCGCGATTCACTGTGGTATATTCATACTTGAACATAGCATAATTTGGTAGATTTTGTTCCCTAGTACCTTCTCATCCCTCTCCTACTCCCTCCCTCTTGAAACCCGTCTACATCTTCTGGTCTCCCTTCTATTTTCATGAGATCCCCTTTTAACTCAAGTCCTCATAAGGATAGTGTTTTCAATTATGATATTGGGAAATATATATTAATAATTTAGTCCTATATATTAGGTATGTGTTTGTTTTTAAAGTTAGATATTTTAAATTATACCTAAAATTCACTGAATTCTACAAAAATTTTTTGTATTTTCCTGGAAGATTATTTTTTTCCCCCTCTGGTACTATGTGTGAACCAGGGGTCCTTTGCCACTGACTTACAGCCCTATTTGTTTACTTATTTATTGATTTAGAAACAAGGTCTCACTAAATTACTAAGGCTGGTCTTGAACTTGTGACCCTACTCTCAGCCTCCTGAATAGCTGGTATTATAGGTCTAGCCACCACATCTCACTGAAAGGTTATTTCTTTTGTTTTCTCCCCCATTGTTTAATTGGTGCATTACAGTCATACACTATGGTGGGATTTGTTACATATCCATACACGTACATAATATAACAATATAATTTGGCCAATATCATTCCCCAGTATTTCCCCTTTCCCTCCCCATAATCCCTTTATTCTTTTCTGATGATCTCCCTTACATTTTCATGAGATTTCCCCCTCCCTGAAATCTTATTTCTAAAGAAAATATGAACCTTGTTTTGAATTAAGGTGCTAGAAAAATAAATGTGTTTCTCATTTATGAAGTATGGCAACTGGTTATAATAAACCAGAAGAGTTATCTAGTTTCCCACAAGTAAAAATTAATATTCATACTTTAGCTGAGAGTTCAAAATTTGAAATGCAAGATCTAAAGTTAACTCAAGGGCTGGGGATTAAGCTCAGTGATAGAAAGGACTGGGTTCAATCCCCAGCACTGTCCCCTGCCACCAAAAAAAAAAAATAATTCTTTAAAGTTAATCCACGACAGTCTTATGAAGTTTTATTACTGATATTCAATCCCAAAAGCAATTTCTTCATATCTAATAAAGACTAAGAATGGCTTTCTAATTTAGGCAGGAAAGAATAATGAGTATCTGAGAACCTAATTCTGGCCTAGATGTTCTTGGGTTTTAAATTCTAGGTATAAATTACTACAACCACAGTACTCAACATCTTTAATTTATAATATAAGTTAACAAGGTGCTTAATTACACTTCTGTGTGCCAATTCAAAAAGGATCTATGAGAACACAATTTTTAATACTTAAGAATAATTACCAAAAATGAGAAACTATGGAAATAACTCTTATGTTAAAAGCCTATTTCTAAAAGAACACTCTGCTCAACAAAGAGGAAATTCTTAGTGAAGATTTTAGACAGCATTTTTTCTGCATTTAATTAAAATCACATTTGTTTTACAGTCACGAAATGTATCACTGATTAATTTCAGACAGAGTTTGAAGAAGCTAATTACTACTATCATGAATTATGAAGACCCTCAAAAATAACCAAACAAAAAAACACCTTGCTAGTTTACCTGCTAAATCTGTTAAGTAATCAACCTCTTAAATTATCTCTGTTTTTACAGAATAATAGTTCCTCAGTAATGACAGGTTTGTGTGTGTGTGTGTGTGTGTGTGTGTGTGTGTGTGTTTAATTCAGATATCCTAATCATAAATTCTTGGGAAAATAAAGAGCCACAATTTCCTAAATAAACCTTTGAAAATATTCAAAGTATAATCTACATAATGCTAAAGATTCCATTTTTAGTAGCATTATTGAGATATCACTGGCACATAAAAAAGTGGATATATTTAAGAACTATAAATTTATATTTGAAAAAATACCAAATTATAAAAATAATAGAAACAATAAAGGATTCAGTCAGTAGAGAAGAAAATTAATCATGACAACAGACATTTAAAATGGAAAATTATCAGAATACATGAAAAAGTAAAGCAAGAGACATATAACCACATTTAATACAATCCCTGGATTCTAAAATCAAGAGTTTAACAGAACATACAGAAAAAGTTCATAAATCATCAGAAATCAGTCCACAGCATAGGGAATATTCACAGCTTTGACTTCCTCTACACATTAAGCAAAGATATGGCAGAAGAGACGATTTATTTTCTAGGCTACTTTAAGTTTATAAGGAGTATTTATTATGTAGGTTCTATAACACCTTATATAATCAGACCAAATCTTGGGGTTTAAGCCTTCTAATGACAAGCCCTCTGACAGGATTGTGACTTCAGTGAAGTATTTTTAAAAATCTAGATTGTAAAAACTTCTGATCACAAGAGAACTGTATCTCTAATCATAAGACACACATTCTTAGTCAAAACCATAGCTGTAGAAAAAAGAACTTCAAAGTCTCATGATCAAAAATTGAATAGCATTCAGGGACAGATACAAAAATAGTATAGAAAAGGGAAAAATTCTTTTTCATTTACTTCTCCACCTCACATGTGAAAAAAGAATGATAATACCTCAACTGTCTGGATATGTTTGAGAAAAAGAAGTTCTGATAATCAAAATGTCACCAGGGTCAATCCTTTAAAGCTCTAATGCCAATCTCTGAAGCAAAGTTACTATTTCACACAAAATTCTAAAAGGTCTCATTCAATTTCCAAATAGTAAATGAGAAACAGCAAGAGAATCATAGTGACATGTGTAAGTTACCTGATAAGAAAAGAGGAAACAGAAAAACTAAGCAAACAAAAATTCAAAAGAAGTTTAAGTTTTAGGACCAATTGTCTCAGACACAAACAGATATATAAAACAGCAATGAAAGGACACTATAATTTAATACTGCATCTTGACCAAAACTTCTATGGATAAATCTGCATTCACAATAGGTTTTGTATCTCCTATTTAAGAAACTAGAAATGGACTTCTAATAAAAGATGGTGGACTGAATATGTAATTTCCCCCAGTTACTCCAGAAACTAGACAGAGATAAAAACAATGCATAAAAACAGAAATAAAATCATAAGATCAAAGAAATTAAAATTTGGGATAGATATAGAGAGGAAATACATTTCTGAAAGAGTAAAGAATATGTGAAAGTGACAGATCTAACAAACAGAAAAAGCCACAACCTGGTTATACCTTTTAAGAGTGATACAGAAATGATGGGAATCAATGTATCTAACAAGAGCCCAAAGAAGCATGATTGCAAAGTAAATGATACAGCAGAGGATAAGAATAAATACTAGGGTTAAAAATAGAAGAATTGTTACTTGATTGATTGTATAAAGACAACTGTTATCTTCCATCCCCTATCTCCAAGCAGAACCTAAATAACTGACATTTACCCACACACACACATACACACACCCCAGGCAAAAAGACAGTCAGCTCTTTTCTAAAGAAAGTGAATGACTGTCTAGGGACTAAGTGGGAAAGCTGGCACAGAGTAAACCCTTCTCATCTGGTATTTAAAGGGCCCACAGCCAGGCAGCTAGCTCACCTCCCTCTTACCCTAAAATAAGGCCTGCCAAAGGACAGACCCTATTCTGTATGCCCTGCCCCCAAAGTACTCCAGCCAGAATTCCTACTCAAAGGAAAAATTTAGTACAGAAAGCAGTCCAAGGAAAAGCATAGGAGGAAGGGAGACCCAGAACAGGAACCCAGTCCTGTTAAATGGTGAAGCAACAATCACCAAGCATTATCAGGAAAAGCAAATATGAAAAAAATGGCTAGAAAAACAAACATGAAAACTGACCAGAAAGAAAGGAAGATAAATGAGGAGACAAATTCTAAAAATCTACTTTACACATTCTGAGACTCACGATGGTATTACAACATTGTATAAGAATGCAGAAAAAGAAAACAAGAAAATTTCTTGATTGCTCTACAAAAAAATCAGCCAAAAAGACTTCAGAGAGAAAAAAAATTCCCAGAACATAGAACAAAAAGAATCACGAAATATAAAAGTAAAGACAAGACAAGAAGGGTCAATCTAAGAGAAAAAAAATTTGCCTAAAGAAGAGCCAAAACAAACAAGAAAATAGGGCAATTCCAAGGACATAACAGAGGAGAATCTTACTGGAGTTGGAAAAAGAATTTAATTCAGGGCAACTGGATGTCTAGAAAAAAACAAAACAAAAATAACCTGTATACCTAATTACAACTTAAAAAGAAGATGATGATACTAAAAATTTACAGACCAAATAAAGAACCAATCACCTTAAAGGGATAGTAAATCAGATTGACATATATGACTTCTAACAACATCCCTGGATACTCAGAGCAAGTTGGAGTTCTAAAGGTAAATTATTTGAACCAACAATATTGTATCCAGCCAAACTATCAGTCAAATGTAAGAATAAAAATGAAGACATTTTTGTACATAGGAAAAGTCTGCCTATTGTACACACCTTTTTCAGAAATTACTTATGCATGTGCTTCATGGAATAGAAAAAGGAAAAAAAAAAGGAAGATATATAAGAGAATGGACCAAAGTCAAGAATATAATGAGAAGAAGAGAACTAAAAGGTAGCAGTCCAAACTGAGGCTAGGTTACAGACAACTCCAAATTGAGAACACAGTACAATAGGTGGTATGAAGGACTGGGGTGTGGGAGACCAGTCAGGACTATATGACAGAGGCTTATGGTATAAGAAAAGGGGCAATTAGAAAAACCAAGGAAAACAGAAAGTCCTATTCAAATATTTTTTAATTAAGTGGTGAGATTTTGGTCATATTCAAATAAAATTTGCAGGGCCCTGATATTATCAACATTTTTCTTCTGGTAGCCTGGGGCTGCTTAATAAGATCTATATACAAGGAATCATAATCTGAGCATACTACCTGGCCCAGCATTGAATAATATTTACATAGTCTAATATAGTATCACCATATTGGTTGCTTTGGGGGGTTTTTGTTTTGTTTTGTTTCGTTTTGTTTTGTTGGTACCAGGGATTGAACCTAGGGGCACTTAACAACTGAGCCACATCCTCAGCCTATTTTGAGACAGGGTCTCATTAAGTTGCTTAGATCCTTGCTAAGCCGCTGAGGCTGGCTGTGAACTTGCAATCCTCCTGCCTCAGCCTCCTGAGCTGCTAGGATTACAGGCATGAACCACTACACCCAGCCATTTCATCATTTAGAAACATTTGAACATGATGGCTGGGAATAGAGGGAAAAGCATGTTACAAAGACAATAAAAAGTACAGCCATGAGTTTAGAAGGGGCGGGGGGGAGAAAACATGAAAAATTCAGGTAATGTCTAAAGTTAGGAAATGTAAGTATGGATCCACATTCAATTTAAACAAGGGTGTTTTATAAAAGCAGCATAGCTTCCTTTACTGTATATACATCAACAACCCCCATGAACCTTATCCTTCCCTAAAAGGGAAAAAAGTTCTTTAAAGATAATCGTTTTTGTTTTTGGTTTTTTGGTTTTTTTCCGATTTCTTTCAGGTTCATTCAGTCTTTAAGATGGTAGAGGCCAGGGATGGGACTATACATTCTATAAGAATTCACAACAAATAATTACCCAGTCTAAAATATTAAGTACAAATTGAGAAACATGCCTTCCTATGATAGTGTCTGAACATAGGAAAAAGCTCTCATGGATACAGGGAGTATCATGACTGGTCTGAACATAGATAGATATTCATGGACTGCCCTCTGGATCCTCACAGGTCTTTGAGGTTTAGCTATGGGCCCTCAAAGAGTCTATGACATGCCAATGAGTATGCTAGAACAGCACCCAGTAAAACTCATCTGGCCCCAACCACCTCAGCTCCTATTTGTATGGATATTGTTAGGATCTCAACTACCTCCTCCATTCAACCACGGCTTACAGTTAAGGCAATATTCAATGCTTAACAAATAAACCCCAAATTTTTAGTAGTTTCACAATTAAAGTTAGTCTATTGTGGGTGTTCCTGTTTGTTGCACAGCTTTCTTCTACGCAATAATTTGGGGATTCTAGATCCTTCCAATCTATCACCAGGTAAAAGCTCCAGACTCCACACTCCACATCTGGCCTCAGACTAGAAAAGATGATGAAAGAACACCCACATTTCTGTCACTTCAACCCAGAAGTAACTATCATTTTCACTCACAAGGCACTGATGAAACTCAGTTGTGAACAAGAGGGAGCACAGATTTTGATGGACATACGCTGCATCTGCCATTCCCACGACTTCTCCTGCATGGTCTCACTCCCCAAAATAGAGGCCTCAAAACAGGCTTGCTCACTCTCACTGCTAACTTCCATTTCATTCACTAGGAGTATATGAAAACTCCCAGATCTCTTTCATACCACATTAGAACCATGGAACTCACAGTGTTCCATTTCTGGTCCCCTCTCTGTTTATATACACTATCTTCCCTTGCAGCCACCCCAGACAGTATAAGGACAGGTACAGGGTGATAAATGGTTAAGTGGCTCACAGGTTCTGACCTCAAACAATCTGACTCCAAGACTATGCTGTTATGCCTTTCTAGATTTCTAAAATAATAGGTGGTAACAAAGTCCTTCCATTACTACCAATACATATTTATATAGCATCCACATCTTATAAAACAGCCTAAGAACTATTACACACTACATACTAAGATGGCACAGCACTGTTTTTCTTTAATTCTGAATGCATGTGTTAAGTGTTATTATGATCACAATACACAAAAATTAAATAGTGAACAAGCCTAATCTCCAAGAAATCCTTCACCCCACTCTCTACTTGAAAAACGTACCTGTTCCTTCTTGTCAACAGTCCCACACCTCGTTACTACTGCACAATAACAATGTTACTTTGAACCATCTCTTCCCAGATGACATGCTACCACTCCACCAATACATACCTACACAAATTTCATAATTTTCACAGGGACCTGAACTTTACCTGCTTTGTAAGAAGCTACACAATCTGAAAAACTACTGCTATTATGTAGATATTGGACAGCAAAAAAAAAAAAAAAAAAAAAAAAAAAAAAAACCAGGATCTTTTAATGGTCATTTCAATAAGACAGATTTCCTTTATGTAGATCTGTGTCCCTCAAATATCACTACATGAAAACCTTCCATATCAATTCTGTAAATCAGTCTTACTCTTTTAAAAAAATTTTAATAAGGTAGCCTAAAACACCATGCTCTTTTATTTCTGGGTAGTCCCAGTGAGAAAACAGCTAATGAATATTTGCTTTATTCCAAGTATTTTTATGATTTTTAAAAAAGGATGCCCATCAAACCAAAGTGAAATGAAAAAAACTAAGGATGTATTTCATCTTATTGATTAGTGTATTTTTAATCAATCACACAGACAAAACAGATTTAGAAAGATTATAAGGTCAAGACTTGTCATAAGGAATAACTGCAAATGAACTATACAAGGAAGTATAATAATGGTAGTTAAAAATGCCAATGGTCTGGTTAAACTTCAAGTTCAAACCTTTTGGTGGATTCTACTACCTACAATGTCTCAGTGCTTCAGGTTTAAGAAAGGAGAAGAAAATAGCCTGGCATTTGGGGTCCTTGTGAGGATTAAATATGATGGCATATGTCAAGTACTTTTAGGGTACTAGCTGGTATACAGGTAGGAGTCAACACACAGTAGTTATTATTATCATGACCAACCATTCCTAGAAGACTCAAAAGACTCTCCCTTTGAACCTATCAATTTTTAACAGTCCTAAATCAAAAAGCTCCCCCTTTCTATTTCAAAAAAGTCAAGCTTTAAAACCATTTTCCTTTTTCTTCAGTCTTTGTGAACACAGAAGACTTTGTGTAACTGGTTTCTTTATCATTTGAAAACTCAAAACTCTTCCTAGTCATTTTATAATAAAACTTCCTTCCAAATATTATCCAAAGGACAGGCTTCTCCACAGATCATGAATACAAAGAGTTCACAAAGTATATTGCAATTCTGAGATTTATAAAAGAACAGCTACTGGAGCAAAAATCTTAGATAAGTGATGCAGAAGGCAATTATTCTGCCTTTAAAATACTGAACACTACAATAAAACACAGAAGGTAGAGATATTTATGGTTTACACTCACTCCTATCACAACCACCAGAGGATACTAATAGCTAGAAAGTTTTTCTTAATAACTGGAAAACTCCTTATTTCTTAATGGCAATGAATACATGGCAAAATAAACAGAAAATTTCTTGAAAAAAAAAATTCTGTAGGAAAGAAAAGACTAAAGGGCCAGATTTCCCATTTGCTTTTACACCAGGCTATCTTTAGATACACAGCCTACATCAATTTAAAAAAAAAAAAAAAAAAGAGCTAACAGAAGAATTACCTCCAGGTTAAATGACCTTTTTCCCTCTTCCCAAGCTAACCTTACCTCACTGTCTATATCTAGGTTAGACTACATTCTCACATATTCCTTTTGTTCTCCAGTCATATATCAGAAAGTTTTTTTTCATCCTACAACTATTGAACACTTGAAGATAAAAGGATGAACAAAACAGTCGAGGTTTTTACTCTCATGTGAAAGCTTACATTGTCTGGAACTTTAACAAAGGGAAAAATAACGGTATAAAAGTATGATGTTCCAGAACAAGGATTTCTTCCTTGCAAGCTTGGCAACACTTCTCAAGAAGAAAAAAATTCTTTTATCATGTCTTCCAGATGAGATTTTCGACTTTATGATTCTGAGGGTGTGTGAAGAGTGGGGAATAAAGTGGGAGGAAGGATGATCTGAATTCTCTCAGGAGGGTCCCATATACTGACATGGAATACGCACACATTAGTCCACACATCTATTGCTGCCATCCCAACCACAAGGAAACTATACATACCTCAGTCACAACTGCTCCAACCAAGCACTTCAATTGATCTCCTTGTGCTCAGCCACCTTCATTAAAAGAAGTATACTTCTCAGAAGCATTTTTATTCAACTGGTTCTTATGTCTCATTTTTAGGTCATACTCATAAGAATAAGATAAGATCTATACCTTCTACTTTTGAATTTCATGATTTTCCAGATGACTAGTACAAATATATTCAACTTTGGATATAAAATAAATATTAAAGTATAATACTTCAAGTATTGCTATTAGGGTAAAAGTGTTCCCAAATAATAATAGAAAACTACATCTAAGTATCAATTTTTTGTCCTTCATGTTTCAATTCAAGTAACCTGCTTTTTTTCTTTTTGAAAAGAAATTGGACCTTTATTTTTCAACATACCCCCAAATAAATGAAAAATGGATTAAAAACTTAAGTATAACACTGAAAACTGTAAAATTACTAGAGCACAGGGAAAAAAACTCTTAATAACCTACTCTTGATGGATTATTTATAAACGAAATCAAATTGAAATGTACTAAGCACTAGTTAAAATCCTGCAATTTGTCCTTTAAAAAGAAAAGGCCCTTTTGTAATGCACATTTTATAAATTCAAAAATTTAATCACTTGTCTTAAAGCAAATTGAAACATAATTTCATTACATATAATTGAACGGTTATCCCCAAAGATTAAATTTAAAAAACGAGTCCAGGAACTAAATAAGGTTTTGCCAAATGTCTTTGTGCCACAAATGTGTTATTAAAAAATACATATTCAGGGGCTGAGGCTGGGGTTCAGTGGCAGAGAGCTTGCCTGACTCGTGTGAGGCCCTGGGTACGATCCTCAGCACCACATAAAAATAAATAAATAAAATAAAGGTATTGTGTCCATCTACAACTAAAAAAATTTTTTAAATAAAATAAAATTTAAAAATACATACTTCATTGTTTCTAAAACTCAGTAACACTAACTGAAAAAATACAGCAGCTTCTTCCTACAGATCAGTCAGTAGTTATTATAATTCAATGAAAGAGAAAGGAACCATGACCGTTTTTTAATTAAAAGTATTTCTAAACACCTGTGTTGAGCACTGTGGCTCAAACTGCTCACATGGAATTTGACCACAACAACTTAATCTCCATAATTAAAGGCATAAAAGGTAGCTCTTATGTTTCATCTATTCTCTTTGAACTGGCATATTGTAGTCATTCCATACATAGTTGCTATCAAAAGAAAAAAAGAGTAACATATTTGAAATTAGTTTACTTTTAACAGAAGACATTTTAACTTGCATGGATTTACTCTTCATTCTCCAAGATGTTTTATAAAATTAGCATGATTTCAATAATCCCACAGAAAAACAGGTTCTAGCAAGTATAGAAACTGAGCACAGACTTTTAGCACAATCAAGTTTAGATGACACTCTTTGGAAAGGAGAAAAACTAATGAGCAAATCACCAGTTCCTGCATAATTCTTGCTCTCTCTGGAACCCTAAAAGTGGCAAAAAAGAAAAAGAAAAAACAAAAACACTTCTAAAATAATTATTTGAAAAGACCGAAAGTGGTACTAAGTGGGGCTACGTTTCAGGTGAATTAAAAACTCAACCACACACAGGGTATTTTAATACTACTCAGAAGTCATGTGTCTTCCAGCAGCAGAAAGGCAAAAACTTCATTAAATTGTTCAAAGCAAATAAGCTTATATCATCAGATAAGTTTTCCCATATGTTTAAGAAGGAACCCAAGTTACTTACTTCGGTCATTCTGATAAAATGAAATTAGGGTATGTTCCGCAACACAGGTGTCTCTCATAAAGAAAAGTATTAAATGACTTTTGTGAATGGAAAATATGCATATACTGTTGCTTCGCCTCAGCTGGTCTGAGTGGGTTGCTGAATGAACCAAAAGCACGCTCCCCGTGAAACTCCTAGAACCTGATTCCACTCTTGGGAGAGTTAAGAATCAAATATTAAATTTAAAAGTACTGCAAAGGCTTCGCCTTTCCTCCTACGTTACAAGAAGGCCACAGGAACTGAGGTTTAGAGCACAGCACGATGTCACTCTGCAAAGGCGGGTGCGGTCTGCGGTGCGCGGCACAGCCTCTGGGGCTGTCACAGGAAAACCGGAGCCTCGCCCCAGCGGTGCGGAGCGACAAAGCGCCAGCTCTTAAGGGTGCAGGGGCTTCCGAAGAGACCTAGCCAAGCGCCCGTCAAACTTAGGGAGGAGCAGACACTAGGGCGATCAAAATGCTCCAACTGCTCCCCACCCCGTTCCTCTTCCTCAGCTTTGTAAGGCTGCAGAAGCACCTACCGTGGGCCCCAAAGCACTCGACTCCCGCCAGTTTTTCCGATCCCCCACTCCAAAAAGGACAAAGGAGCCAAAGAGGAACTCCTCTACGCGGAGTGGCCAGCAGTCCCCGACGGCACGAGCTCAAACGTGGGAATAAGGGAGCGCAGTCGCCCAGAGGGGAGCGAGCCCGCGGCCCCCGGACTCGGGACCCGCGCGACACTCACCGGTGCGTAGCCGCAGGACAGGCGGCACACAGGGGGCCGGTTCCTCCCGCGCAGGGGCAGCACCGGGGTCCGAGACCCTACACACGTCCGGCCGGACCCCAACTTCTCTCGGTCGCGGTCGCCGGCGGCAACTGCGGCGCGAGGCGGGATGGAGGGCGCTGTCTGTCCAGCTGCCGCGGGGGCTCGGCCCACGAGCGGGGAGAGAACTCGGCCCCGCGGTCCACCGGCCAGGGCGGGCCCCCTCCTTCCCTCCGTCAGCCCGCTATCGGCGGCGGCTACTATCGCGGCCAAGGCTAACGCGACAGCCGCTCCGGCTGCCGCTACCACCGCCGCCCTGCTGGAAGCGCGTCGCGGCCTAATGTTGTCATCCGCCGCGTCGCAGCCTCTCTGGGAACCCGGAGCCGCCACGATCCTTCACATTCTAGCGCCCTCCCCTCCCTGCCCCGCCCCCGGCTCGCGGGCTTCGGCCACACCCCCTTCCCGTCACGTGACGGCGCGCGGAGGCGGCAGCAGAGTTGCTTCCCCAGTAGGGCGGGCGCGAACCGCGCGGGGGCAACTGACAGCACCTTGATGTGCCAGAGTGTCGTCGCCGCCAAATCGCCTCCGCACTCCCCAGGGCGGCCTCGGGACTCGGGCTACCGCCATGGGCCCGCGCCTGCGGACCGGCGGAGGCAAGGCCTCCTGAACTGAACCTCCGGGGCCCTTCCCACTCCGTGGATACTGCACAGCAGAACTTCCCCGTCAGGACCCCGCCTCTCCGGCCGTGGGCTTGGAAAGTTGCATCCAAACAGGCAAAAAGAGAGTATAGTGGTGTATAGTATCTGGCTCGAAAAGCATTCAGTAGCCACTTGTTCCTATTTCTAGTAGCACGTTAATTGTGGCATATAATTTACTGTTTTCCTTATTAGAGGTTTTTATTTTAGAGGAAACGGTGGTGTGTTTCAATCACGCTGGGATGAAAATAGCCTGGCAAAGTAATTTTTGATCTTAGTCATATTCAGGATCCTTCATGCCAGTTTTACAGTCATTATGTTTTACAGTGTGACGTTGGTGGCGGTTTAAACAAACACAGAAATTTGGCAATTCATTTTAATTTTTAAAATAATGCCTAATTCTTGATTTTAGTTTTTCAAGTACCTGGACTCAGACGTAACCTTTTACCTTCCGTTTTAACCGTGACCCCAGGAACACTCTCTGCCTCCCACCCTTTTGAAGACAGGAAAAGGGTAAAATTATAGTCTTCAAAAGGAAGTTACAATATATTAATAAAAGTAAAAATATCATACTCAAACCCATGTAACATGGCAAATAAGGGGGCTTTCTGTGATAATTAAACTCATTGTTACTTCTTTTCCCTTCTAGTCCAGAACTAAGGATTTTTTCTCCTAAAACCATTCTCATTACATTTTCCTGATAGGAAATCAGATGGCATTCTGATCAATTGCATATTTTGAAATGAATAAACCGTACAAACCTTAATTTATAGTAGTTCTTTTTAAAAAAAACATGATTTTAAGACTCACCATTATTTTATGTTATCCAAGAAAGAAAAAAATGCCGCCAGTTAAACTGTGCCATGCCTCTGATCTTTGAGACACATCTTGAATTCAGAGATGTTAATGTGAAAAACAATGAGCCTTAGAATCTCTGAGATATTATAAAGAACTGATGTTCCAGTGAGGAAAAGATTCTATCACTCTCTGTTCTGAAATCTGATAGATTGTACTTGTACTTCTGATAAACTTGAGGGAAGTTTATGGCTTTGTGAAGCTGGTAACTTTGGAGTTTGTCAACAAACTGAAAGCTGTCTCATTTTCTGAAGCAGTATATCTCAAACTGACTGAAAAAAACTATTTTATTTTTTAATGTCGGAGACAAGAATGGAATAGAATTTAAAAGATCAGAGTGCATTACTAGCTAATAAGGGCAAGAATTGCCTCTGAAACTCATATCAGATGAGGGAAGGGCAAGAGTGTTCCTGCTGAGATTTAAACTGTATTTCTTGCTGTAAGTTTCAGTCAATAAGATTTGGAAAAGATTGTTGCTAGAGCCCAGATAACGTGCAAAATATACCATGGACTCGTTTCCCTGGTGCTTTTCTTTTACTCTGAGAACTGAGACTAAAGATTAGAAAAAGGAGGCAGATTTTCTTGCTTAATCCTTTCCTACCTCAGCCTTAAATTCCTATCTTGGCTTTTAAAATTTTTGTCATTTGTTGGAGTGAAAAGCTTTGAACTAGAAACAAGGAGGCCTGCATTATAGACATAGCTAATTAGATATGTGACCAGGTAAATTACTCTTTGCATTTCAAGTTCTGATAAAAGACTATATATTTTTTAAGGAATGATAATTTTTTTTTCCCAGTGGATGATATTCACATGGGAAACAGCTACAGTATAACACGGATTATGCAGGTTCTTAATAGACTAACTCATTTCAGCTTCACTCAAAAAAAAATTAGAATAAAAGTGACTGAAAATAAAGATATTATTGGAAAGCAAATGTAAGTATATATTTCACCATCTTCTAAACTTTAAGGCTAGTGATATTTGTCAGGAATAGCTATGTTTTCCATATATGTTACAAATTATTGCAACACAATAATGTACCAATATAACTGTTGAAAAATCTCTAATTTGCAGATCCGTTCAAATCTAATTTCTCTGATTCCAAGTATTATCATTCCATCTAACATTTTCAATGTATTAACAACATCAAACTAATAAAACAGAAAGGTTCTCCAAAGAGTAATTATATTTGGGAGTAGAAAAGTATTATAGTGGAAATAGAAGATCATTGTAATGGTAATACACATGCCATAATAAAGGCTACATTTAAATAGTCGAGGCAAGGGGAAGATTTTAGAGACAAAAATGAGAATTACATAAGATATTTTGAAACAATCATTCTTGGCCACAAGAGTGGCATCATTCTGAGGTTAAACTGACAGTTACTGGGTAGATGTCCTTGTAAAAGTACTTTTTATAAAAGGCCATGGTGGCCTCTGTACAAACTTCTGGTTCTGGCATAGGCTTTTGTAATGGTTGTTATCAGTCAATCATACATAAAAACCCTTCCTTCATAATCTAGCTTTATTTATTTGTGTTAGATTTGACATAAGCAACTCCATTTTGATTTTGGCAACATTCACATTTCTTTTACAACACCATCAACAAAACTAATACATGATTCTGCATTGTAACTGAAAAATGTGGGGTAACTCCATTTACTGTTAAGAGATAAGCTACAAGTCTCTTGCTCTTTAAATAATTTTAAGAGTAACATTTTAAAATAAAACTTTTTATTGTAGATGTCCAATTTTTAACTCCAATGAGAACTCATCTCTTTTGCTACTGCCTAATTAATTACACATTGCTATGAATGAGTTCCTTTTCCAAATCAATTTAAGCTCAGACAGGCATGATAATCTTTCCCACAGAATATATTTCACCCTGACCTAAATGAGACAGACATGGCTTGAAATTGTTTTGTTTACCCCTGTAGGCTATAAAGTTAGACACATATGTTGCCAAATATTGCTAGTCAGGATTCTAGACTAAAATTCACATTTTCTGGGAGAAAATTGAGATTGAGTACAACCTCAAACATAACATTTACAGAACTTTGAAGACTACGGTAGATAGTAATATTCTTGTTGATCATATGATTTGCTTTAGCCGATGATTTGTGAGTAGATGTGACACATACTAAATCAAAGAAATTTTAAATCTGAATACACCATTCAGGTATATCTCTTAACCTTCTGCCACCTGCCATGAGAAAAGTATGTTCCCGATAAGATCTCACAATAAGAAAATATAAGAGCCAGGCATATTGACATACCCTTGTAATCTCAGCAACTTGGGAGGCTGAAGCAAGAGGATCACAAGTTCAAGGCCAGCCTCAACATTTTAGTGAGACCCTGCCTCAAGAGAAAAAAATATAAAGGGCTGGGGCTGTAGCTTAGGGGTAAAGTGTCCCTTGGGTTCATTCCCTAGTATTACATAAAAGAATAAGAAGATATAAAACTGACTCACCCTGGAGCAGCACTAACACACAGCTACTGACCTAAAACAAGAATAAAACAAAAAATTTGTTGTAAATCACAGATCAGTGAGAATGCATGTTATATATAGTATGATCTCATACCAACAAATTAGAGGTTCAAAGACTAAGTGTACTACAGAACAATAATAAACATCTGCTTAAAAAATAATAGACATCTACAAACTAGTCATTTGATAAAAATCCATCTCAATTTATATTTAAAAGTATATTTGTAAAATCTACAGATTTGCATACAAAATGCTTGCACATTGATTTTAAGTATTTCTGTTTAGTAGTACTTGTCTAAAAGAAATATCCCTTGAGGGAAACTTGGATAATACAATATAAAGAATATAGGCTTCTGTCCTGGCAATATCGTGGATGAGTTACCCTAATCAGTGGTCACACTGAAAACAAAAATCCTGGGGAAAATATTTTTAAGAAATCGTCTTAAATAATTAAATGATAATAAGGCAAGAAATTATTAAGTCAAAAACCAAAATGAAGGCAGAAATCCAGAGAGTTCAGCAGAGCCCACAGCTAACCTCTTACCTCAAGAGTTGCTAAATCCAGTTAATATGAGCTTTGGTTTTCCTGGCCTTACGAGAAAGAAACCCATGACCTGCGTTACACACACTCATGGAAAGCTGCTGCAGTTGCAAGGACTATTCATTTGGTGTAAGAATATACTAGAAATAAACTCGACCCTACTAATGTACATACTCATCTCCCAGATCCTACCCAAAAAAAGAAAAATTAAACCTAGTCAACAGGGGAAAAGCAAAATTATGCCTGAGAATTTGAAGCCACAATTCAATTCTCACACAAAATGTTACTTGAATTCACAGAGCTGGATAATAAAAACCTCAAGCCAATCATTTAACTAATGATTGTTTTTACTGATAGTGCTCTTCAGCATCTGCCTAAAGCAAATACCAGTCCTCTCTGGAGGAACCGATATTCATCTTAGGCCTTAAGGAATGACTATAAATAAAATTCTGAGGAAAATGGCCAGCTCATATTTTAAAAATAACAAGCACAAAAGGGAATAGGACACTGTTAGTGAGAAACACTACTAATATAAGACAACAGAAACAGATTCTGGAGGACTTCAGATACTGGATTTACAAGGCACAGACTATAAAAAAACTAATGTGAATAAAAGATTAAAAGAAGCTTAAAAATATGTACAAAGAACTAGAAACTATAAAGAATGAGGATATTTTAGGAAAAACAGAATTTGAAGCATTAAACATAAATGACGTTTTAAAAACCAGTGGACAAGTGTAATAATCTGCTTGACAGCAGAAGTATAAGCTAGTGAGATGGGAGATAGAGGTAAGGTATCCCAAATGCAACAGAAAGAAAAAAAACTTTTTTCAAAAATATGTATAATAAATATAAAAGAGACTTTAAGTGACATGGAAGACATTGGGAGAAGGCTTAAAATAAATCTAATTATAGCTTTAGAAGAAAAAGACAATGGGACAGAGGCAATATTTGACAAGATAATGGTTTAAAACTTTACAGAACTGATGAAAGATGCCAACCCACAGATTTAGGAAACCCTCCAAATCCTAAACGAGTTAAAGAATAATAAACCCAACTTGTATATGTCATGATGAAGATGCAGAATGCCAAATAAAGAGAGAAAACCTTAAAAGTAATAGAGAAAATATAGATTTTCCTCTGGGTTAGGTAACTGACCTCATCAGTAGCCATAGAAACAAGAAGACTGGAGTAATACCTTCAGTTGGCTGAAAGAAAATGATTGTCAACCTAAAATTCTACACCTCTTGCAAAGCTCTTTTAAAAATAAGGTCAAAATAAAATTTCAATGCAAGCAGAAGCAGAATTTGCAACAAATAAATTTGCATTAAAGGAAATACTTTCTAGACAGAAAGTAATTCCCAATGAAAGATCTGAGCATTTAGAATAAGAGTACTGGAAGTGGTAAACATGTGCACAAGTCTAAAAACTCAATTGACTGTACAAAACAGTAATATCTTAAAATTATTTAATATTTTTAAGAAAAAATAATTTTATTTATATGGCTAACATTAGGAATAAGTCTAACCAATTTCTCATTTTATACCTGCTGTTAAACCCCAGCAGGGTGTTTGACCAGTTGTACTATTACCTCCATCTGGTATTTGCCTTTAAGAGCAAAACCAGTATACATTTCCATTGATTTTTTTTCTTCTTTTCTCATCCATACAGGCAAAATTACACTAATATTGGTTTTTTATTTTTAAATTATTGTACTGGTGCAGCATTTTAAGCATTTTTCTTCATAATGACTTTCTTATTTCAAATTTGTATAATGTACCACTGAAGATAATTTTTATATAATCATGTTAGCATATATGAGATCATTAATTCGAATAATAAAAAGCAGAATTATATACCATTTTCACAAAACTATGAAGCATTAATGCTTCCCATCCTGGAAGGCTAAAAGTGAAGGTTCATCATAACAAATTATATAATTATGTATTCACAGGTTAAGGACAATTAGTCTTATTGAAAAGCTCTGCCTACTCTTTCCACCCACATTGCCTATTCAGAATTAGGTGCATGCTGTGATTTTTAACAGCCTCTCTAGAAATAGCTAGAAATTTGTGCTCTAGGTATAAGGGTTGACTTCTGAGTTTTAATTCAACTCAGAGAACATTCTAAACTCAAAATAAATTCTACAAAGGATAAGAACCCATCTCTTTTGGATAAGTACATAGACTACACATTCCTAGTTGTGTGTTTTTCATTTCAACTTCAGGATAGTATATAAAAAGCAGTTTATCACAATTATGGTACCCACAATAATTCCTTATATTTCCAAAGTTGTAACTATAATGCAAAGGAATTGTGCTTTCTTTAAACCAAAACTTTTTTCCTACACAAATATGTGAGAATATTCAAAACATATTTCTTTAATACTTTGATAAAACTGAATTGATAACATCACTAGAAATATCCAAATGACTTTTCTGTGTGTGTGTGTGTGTGTATACATACACACACACACACACATACAAATTTATGTGTCACTGGTATTCCAGTTAACTACTAAATTACTAGCTTGTTATTAGATTATTCCAGTTAGCTTTGTCCAACCTGTATTTATACAACACTGTGAACTTCTGAGAGGTCACAAATAATTCAATTTGCGTAAACCAGGTTGTACATTAATTCTTTCAATTTAATAAGTTATCCATTTTTACTGGGTTGTAGCCCATCTGTTTACAAAAAAAAAAAAAAAAAAATCAAGCATCTGTATGTTGTTCCACCTTTGTCCTAAAATAAATGCAAAGGTAGCAAGAAGCCTCACTCTATCCACTGAGTGTTTCAAAACTGTAATTTCTGCTGTTCTCTGCCAGTAGTAATCATGTTTGCAACATTATTAGGTAGCAGCCATCTGCATGCCCCTCCTTGCCCCTCCTGAACACAGGTGTCCCAGAAGTAGCAAGGTGGAGAAAGCAAGCATGTACCCTGTATTCCAATAAAGTTTATTCATTAGTTCATCTATCCCTCCTTTCCAAGATCTATTCATATTCTCACCTAGTTATTTTTAGTCAATGCCTGTGAGAGTCCTACTTTCACCTGGTATTATCACATACACTTCTAAGACCAGTCTTCCAATTCCACACTCCCATTCTTTCTTTTAACCCTTAGTCCCTATAAAAACCTCCTGGAAGTGGACTGGGGTTGGTAACACCTTCATTTCAAACTCCGTCTCTGAATGTCAACTCCTTTGCAAAGATGACCACAGACTTCACTTTGCCTTCAACCAGAAGTCTGACTGGACATCATTTGCATCCTAGTCACCACCACCCCCTTTCCTGGAATTGCTAAAGTACACCATTTGAGTAAAATTATCTAAACTAAGGGTAGCAAAAATTCTGGATGAAAATGGACTTTATTCAACAAATAAAGGCTGGTACAGGGGACACTGTTGTAGTTTAAAATGGATTTATCAGACCTATTAATTAAATGAAACGTATGGAACTTTTAGATTATGATTCAAGCAAACCGCTTATAAAAAGACCTTGGAATAATCAAGAAAAAAGTTTTTTTAAATATTCTTTTTTTAGTTGTTGATGGACCTTATTTTTATTTTATTTATATGTGGTGCTGAGAATCAAACCCAGTGTATCACACATGCTAGGTGAGTGCTCTACCACTGAGTCACAACACCAGCCCCAAGAAAATTTTAATACTGAATGGACATTAGCTGATATTAAGAAATTATTTTGTCTTAATTGTGGTAATGATACATGATTACATTTTGTTTTTAATGTCTCATTTCTTAAAGATAGTGATTTTTTAGGGAAAAAAATCATTTTCTTTACCTATAAATGAGAGCCATGGGAATGTACTCTATAACTGGTATATGTTATTTTCTGCCCTATTCAAATATAAATATATATTAATAATTTCCTCTTATCATACCTGTAATTTTTGAATAAACTATTTGAATCAAAAGTAACCTATACTACTTACCTTGTATTTGCTCCAAACCTCTATTAAACCACTGAAAGGCCTGACATCGTGACTTGTGGTACATAAATCTCTGATTGAACATGCTAACATGTTCAAATTTATATAAAGCAATCTCCAAATACAGATCACTCTAGAGATGCTAAGAAGCAGATGTACTGATCTCCTTGGCCTTCACATGATTCAGCTACAAATAGATTTAAACAGATTCCAAATGCACTACTGTCAAATTCATAACAAGTACCAAAAAATGTCAAGTGAAAGTTTAGAATTCTCCTTGGATTGCAGAGACTGCTGTTTGAAGGGGAAAAAAAAATCGAAAGAATTCTGTTAATGTTTTATTTCTTCAGTGCTAATATTTGACAAGAACTAAGTTCTATCATTTCCTGCATAGATGTTCCTGTTGGATTAAGTGGTAACTCAGAGACTGAGTTAGTAGTAATATTAGGTGCAACAAAAATTTAAAAATCACTTCAACCAGTATCATGAAGTTCATTAATATGAATTTTATATTTTATAATGTAATCTAAAGTAGTATAGTATAGAGGTGCTGAGCTCCAACACAAAAGGTCAGAGACAGTTATCAGTTCTAATCCCAGTCCTGTCATTTACTAGTTATGTGACCTCATCAATACCCTACTTCATGGTATTGTAGGAACTAAAGAACTCAACAGATAGAAACTATTATGATTACCATCTTTTCAAAATGCAATGTTCTGCACATTTTCACTACCCTCAAGTGGAAGAAAAGTATGTACAGATTATATACTCCACCAACCTTTCACTGATAACAAGGCTTTTGCAACAACTGGCATAAGGATTATAGAGGATGCCTAAACAGGCATAGTAAGTTCAGGCTATGTAAGCAGATTTATTTAACAATCTGTACAATCCCTAATATGTAAATATCAGAATCTCACATGTGCTATGAAAATGAAAGTCACTTCAGAGTTGTTTTGTTTTGTTTTGTTTTGTTTTCTTCAAGTAAACCTCCAGCCAGATTTGCTCTTACAATACATGGGGTTAACATTTTTGCCAAATTTATTTCTTAGTATAATAAATCACACTAAAACAAAACTTACCTCTAAGAACAATACAGTAATACATATATTTCCTTATTAATTCTTGTACTTCTTTCTTCAAAGGTATACTTAGCAACCCAGAATATCTCATCTATGATTTAGGGTGGTGAGGGCAGTCCTGGGATTGATTATTTTTCTAAAACAACTCAGGTTGGCTAAATTGCTTGGGCTGACCTCAAACTTACAATCCTCCTGACTCGGCCTCCTGAGAAGCTGGGATTTTAGGCATGTGCTACCATATGTAGCTTATCTATGATTTCTGACAGATTTTAAAATGGCTATTTGAAACCTTTCTTTGAAGCAAATAAACTGGATGAAAAGACCTGAAGAATTCAAGATAATATTTATGGATAGATTATAGGTAATACGGTATAGTTTTATATAGGATCCTTTTTACTATTTGACACAGTATCTTTTAATTTTTTTTTGGGGGGGGGGGCGGTGCTGGGAATTAAACCCAGGATCTCATGCTTTCCAGGCAAGCATTCTACCACTGAGTCACATCCCCAGCCCTGACATAGCATTTTTTATTTGTTCTTTTTAGATATACATGACAGTAGAGTGTATTTTGACATACACATACATGAAGCATAACATTCTAATTAGGGTCCCATTCTTACAGTTGTACATGATCTGGAGTTACACTGCTCATGTATTCATATACGAACATAAGTTTAGGGTTAGAATTAGTTTTATTCAGCCATAAAGAAGAACAAATTATCACTATCAGAAAAATAAATGGAACAGGCAAGCATCATGCTAAGCCAGATAAGCCAGACTGAGAAAGTCAAGCGTTGTATTTTTTCTCTCATATGTGGAAACTAAAGAGAAAAAAGGGAACAAAACGAATCTCTTGAAAACAAGAGGGACCAAGAGGGGATGAGGAGAGAGCAAAAGGAGTGCTAGGGATGAAGTTGATCAAAGTATGTTAGCAAGTATCGATTAACAAAAAAGAAACATGATATGGCAAAATTTGCTCTAAAATCCTGGCAGATTTCTGCTTTTATGAGAATTATATTCATAAAAAGTAATGTGCTACCCAAATGATCATCTTTAGCTGCAAGGAAAACACAACATTTTTAAAGCTTTTTACATTGTCATCCAAAACCAAATTGGAACTAACTGGAAATGTAGCTCAGTGGCAGAGAACTTGCCTAGCATGCACCAAGTCCTGGGTTCAATCCCTAGTATGGGGAAAAAAACAAAACAAAACAAATGGATATCTGTCTGAAAGGAAGAAGTAGCAAATGGATAATATGGATATGGAGAATGAGAAATTCACAAGATAATAAGGCCTGATAAAAGGGAGTGAAAATGAATCCATGCATTGACAGCCTTCAACTCCCAAGATAAATGTTTTCCAGGTGCCTGCTGCAGGCAGGGAGGAGGAGCTTTCTCGCCCTTAAAAGAAACAGCCTCTAGGAGGCTTCTCTAGAACTAGGAACTTCTAGGAACTTCTCTAGAAGTTCAAATTCCTGAGTGCCCAAGGAAATGGATATGTTCACTAGGCCACTCCTCAAAATAATCTATATAAACCCAGTCCCTTTCTTTGTTCATTGGCTCATTTTCCACCAGAAAAGTGGGTCCACAGGTGCCATTTCATCCCTGCACCCCGTTTTCCTGAATAAACAGCTTAGTTGACTCGTGAGATTTGCGTCCTGCCCAGTCTTTTTGTGCTAATAGATAATGAGTATGTCTATTCCTTTGCTGGATTTTGTTGACCCTGTGGCAATCTTTGTTATAGTGTTTAACATACCACATTGCAAATGTGTATTTTTAGATTTCTGTATTCCATCATTCACAGTATTTTGAACACAGTATGTACACCATATTTGTTGATGATTTATTATTGAATGTTTTCTTGTGGATCCATTTATTTTGAGTAAAAATTAGGTTAAATTTATTACCATTAAAAATTAGGAGGAGGAATTTAGAAAAAATCACTAGAAAATGTTAGCATATGTAATTTTTCCTTGATATTTTACATTTTTATAATATTTAAATTTTAATTGATTTTAGTATGTGAAAAAAAAAACCTATTTCTCACACAATAAAATAGTAACTAAAGCACAAAAATTTTTTAGCATGTTTGGGCTGCTAAAACAAAATACCACAGACTGGGTTGGATGGTCTATAAACAACAGAACTTTGTTTCTGAGTCATCTCCCACATGGACTTAAGAAGTATTGAAAACCCTGTGGTTGGTTGTGGCTGCACATTGAATTCATAATGTTCAAGCAATTTTATTGGTAAGAAGTTGATTTTCTTTTTATATTTTTATTTCTGGCTTCCTATCTACTGGTTCTGAATTGAGAGAAGAGTTAAGACAAGAACAGCTGCCACTGCCTACGCCATTAATGATAGGAAAATACTAAATTTGTGTAGACAACTCTATCCAAAGTGTTTAATGAGAAATTAAGTCTAGCAAAATAAATGGATAATGAAATCTTGCCAGTCTAACAATAAAAGAATAAAAGATCCCAGAAAAGAATGATAGTAAATACCAGAGGGTCAACAAACACACATGTACACAAAAAGGGATTTGTTCATTTCTTCATGAATATCTACTGTATGTGAGGTAATATTCCACAGAGAAGATTATAGACTTGGAATATTTTAAATAAAAGTTACTTGGTACTCTGATTTGATTGTTCAACTTTTTTAAAAGTTGTTTTTTTTGTTTTTTTTTTTTGTAGTTGTAGATGGACGGCATGCCTTTATTTATTTATTTTTATGCAGTGCTAAGGATAGAATCCAGTGCCTCACACATGCTAAGCAAGTGCTCTGCCACTAAGCCACCACCCCAGCCTGTTTGACTTTTGAATTATTATAATGATCAAAGGTAGAGCAATATTTTTTTTTAAAGTTGATGATTCAGTCAGTATTGTAACATTTGAGTGCTTACTATTGTTAGGCAAGCAGTTTTTATACAATATATGATTGAGTCCTCAAAACAACTCTGTGAGATAATACGTCAGAAAAGTCTAGGTTATGTTACAGTTGAAAAAATAAGTCAACTGCTTAACTGAATAGATTAATTTCTTTTTCTCAAAAAGTTGGCTCTGGGGTTGGAGATATAGCTTATTTGATAGAGTGCCTGCCTTGCATGCACAAGGCCCTGGGTTTAATCTCCAGCACCACAAAAAAAAGTTGGCTCTGTTTGCAGGCAACTCTCCAGGCAACTGTCCTGTAGGTCATGACATGATAATCCAGGCTGCTTCAACCTTGTGGTGCTACCCTTTTAACATATTCTTGTCCAGATTGCCACAGAGAGGAAGAAAGGGAATTTCATATCAGCTTTTCACTGCCTTATCCCAAAAGTGACACGTATCAGTTCTTAATAGTTCGCTGACCAGTCTGAGTCACATGGTTCCACCTAATTGCAGGGTCAATGAGAATTGCAGTAAATCAACTGTGCACACAGAAGGGGAAAATAACAGAATGATGTTTAACAATAGTAAAATATACCATAAAGAGCAATTATTACTGTTCTCTTTTTTATAGGTGAGTAAATAGAAACTTAAAAGTTAAGTAATTCATCCAAGGCTACACACAAGATAAGCAGGGGAACCTTTAGATAAACCTGGGCAGTCTGACTCCAGAGTTTGTGCTTAATCCCTATTCTACAATACCTCCAGCACCACAGTAGAACCCTGGCAGTACCTAGCCACACTAGGGATATTTAATTAAACTTATATAAATTTAATTTGATTCAAATAATTTGCTGAACTCTTTCTTTGTGCCAGTATTGCAGTTGTATCTGGAGGAGGGTTGGACTATTTAACCATCTAGATCACATCCAACTTTGAGACGGCGATATAAATAAATAGGACAAATGTGATGGTTAATATCAACTTAACTAGGCAATTAATGATGCTCAGTTATTAAACATTCTGGATGCTTATGTGAAGGTATTTTCGGATGAGATTAACATTAAATCAGTGGGCTCTGAGTATAGCAGATTACTATTCAGAATGTGGGTGGACCTCGTTCAATGGGTTGAAGGCCTTGGTAGATCAAAGACTGACCTCCCTAGAGCAAGAAGTAATTCTACCAGTATCTTGCCTTTGGACTTAAACTGAAACTCTTCCCTAAGTCTCCAGAGTTGCGTTTCTTTAAAATAAACACTCTCTCTCTCTCTCTCTCTCTCTCTCTCTCTCTCTCTCTCTCTCTCTCACTCACACACACACACACACACACACACACACACACACACACACACTTCTTCTTGGCTTTGTTTCTCTGGTGAACTCTGACTAAGCTTAAAAATTAGCCTCCATAAAAGAAGGTTAGGAAATGATACAGATGCTCTTTGAATTATGATAGTTATATTCCAATAAAACTATCAAATTGAAAATACCTTAAGTTGAAAGTGCACAGTATTTTCAGTGGTCAGTAACCCTACTGCCCATTATTGCTTGGTAGCACAGTGTACTGAAGTGTTTTGGTTGCTTACTCTCAGCTTGTGGCTGCTTCCCAGCAACACAAAGGAGTATCATACCACAAATCACTAGCCCAGGAAAAGATCAAACTTCAAGTTTGAATTATGGCTTCTACTGAATATTTTCAGTTTTGCACCACTGAAAAGTTAAAAAAAAATCAATAAGTTGAACTATTTTCATTGGAGTATCATCTGTACCAGTTAAGAACAAGAACTGAAAGCCAAGCATGTTGGTACAGGCCTATAATTCCAGCAACTTGAGAGACTGAAACAGGAGGATTGCAAGTTTGAGACCAAACTCATCAACTTAGTAAAATCCTGTTCAAAATAAAATTTAAAGTGGGGTATGGATGTAGCTCTGTTGTAGCTCGCTTGATGCGTGGGGTCCTGGGGTTCAATCCCCAGTACTACACACAAATGCACACAAAAACCAATGCAGTCCCTATTTACTTTGCTCATAGAATGCTAAATGAAAAAGAGTGAAATTCTAGAACAAACTATAAAAGATGTCCATGTTTATTATTCTTTCTATAATATAAGAAATTTAAAATTCATTAATTATAAAATAAACCCTGAAAAAATAAAACAATCTGCCACATTTTGACCTCAGAATGTAGTTTTATAATCTGTATATTTTGCAGAGTGTTTCAATTATTTTTACAAATTCAATTGTTTTCACATTGTGAGAATATGTTGCTAGGTTTTAATTATCATTTTAGAAGGAATTCGCCTCTCCTATACAACCTAATGCTAACAATCACAACTTTAAGTTTTTGAAGTATTTAGTTGCCCTCTGCTGGCCACAAATTTACAGAATTCTGAAAAGAAAAATTTTCTAGATTGCACATGATAGTGATAAACTTCTGAAGAGATATATTCAACTTTTTCATCAAATGAATTCTTAATGGGTTTCTGGTGCTTCAATTGAGATATGTAATTTAATCCAAAGTTCTTCTTAAACAAAGTACTCTTCTTTTTTATAATACATGTGTCATATTTTACATCTCTTCAAATCCTTTTATGAAACCACACATGAATAATTTACCAAATTGAGAGGGGGAAAAAAAACACTTGTTCAAGAATCTTAAAACCTTATATTTATTCTGTCTCTGCTACCATCTCTATGACCAATCCTTGACAAGAAGACACTTTTACCTTTTCTTCAGGTCTACTTCCTTGTCTATACAATGAAGTATAATTGACATAAAAGACTGCACATAAAGTGTATAATTCGATAACTTTTGATATATGCATGCAACTGTGAAACCAACCCTACAAACAAGATGTAGTGAATGTTTTTGTCACTCCCAAAATCTCTATATGCCATTGTGTAATCCTTTCTCCTGCCCCTCTCAGGACCCTCCCATCCTCAAGTAACCACTGATCTTCTGTCTGTCACTATAAAATAGTTTGCATTTTCCTAGAATAGAAAATAATTTTTAAGTTCATTAGAGACCAAAATGAGATATGGAAAACACTTAAATGCTCTTTAAATGTTAAGAACAACAACAACATTGAGTTTCCCAGGACTAGTAGACTGCCTTACATCCATGAGGCCCTGGGTTCAGTCCCCACTACTGGGGAGAAAAAAATTGAGTTTCCTTATCATAAAACCCGAGGCAGCAGTGTGATCCAGTGGCTAAAGCCTCAAGATTTTGAGTCATCAGTTGTGAGCCTGGGTCTTGGCTCTATTATTTATTGGCATGACCTTGGGCAAGTTACTCAACATTCTAACTTGGGTTGATAGTTTCCCCATACTAAAGGAAATGGATAATAATAGCATCTGTCCTCTTAAGGAGATTGTGAAATTGCATATAAGCACCTAGCTCACGACTGGGCCTGTGCAAGCAAAGCACTCAACTATGGTAGACATTTCACAGAACTGCACCCCAATTCTAAGAAAAGGAAATGAAAATCCTGACCATATAGCCCCTGTTAATTTTAATGCAATCATTTTAAGTGGAACATGAGGATTTTTGTAGATCAATTTTGAAACGTGGTATCCAGCTGACTCTGACTCAAGTCCTTTTTCTTTTTATTAACCTTTATTTATATTATGTGATGCTGAGGATCGAACTTAGGGCCTCACCTGTGCTAGGCAAGTGCTCTGCCACTGAGCCACAACCCCAGACCCTCAAGTCCTTTTCTTAAGCAACCCATTTGGGCTTCTTTTCTCATAACTCCTTTCCCAACTGCCACTATATCCCCTTCTTTGTACTCCCATCCCCCAAACATTATGACCTGACAGTCATCTCATTTCACCTTTGTGATTTGATAAATAATGGCCAGAGGAGAGTAGAATGATAGGAACTCAATCAGAATAGAGTGAATGATAATTGACACTTGAGGTGGTAGTTACCATGGAAATAGAGGTAAATGAAGAAACTGGTGGTTTTTGTGATAAACCTTCTTAGATGATTTTCTCCTTTATATTAAGTGTTGCTGTTATTCGTTTTGAACAGTCAAATTCTGCCAAGTTCATACCTAATAAAGTTCTCTCCCTACAACAGAAACTACTTGAGGTTCACCTGCCAGCCTAGCCCATACTAGTCAGTTAGTATCTAGAACTGATTCTAACTTTATGGAGGAGAGAGCTAAGATGCTATAAATTGAAAACGTATAAGGAAAGTGCCTTTGGCATGCTTTCTTCCATGAAGTTTCAGCACTGCATCAGTAAAGATAGCCCAGAGAAATATCTGGGGAAGGGGTAGTTCTTCACTGGGAAGGAGAATCTCTGGCCTACCATACCTCTTATCTTGTAACATACCACTTACCCACATTAATTCACTCCTATTTCTGGTTGCCTCTCAGAAATCAATACCTTATGTGCACATAGTTGATTTGGGGAAAAGATTCAAGTGAATTGGAATGGCAGATTGGTAAATCTAGAGCATGGAAATAAGTAATTAAAGAGTACTTTATCACTCTGGGCATTGCTATAGGTGATGTGGGTTCATTTTGCTAGACCTTAGAATAGCTATCTAGAATTCACCAAGAATTCTGTGCCTAAATGAAGAAGAGGGGGAAATTTATTCATTAGTTTCCTTCCTCTGTTGGTCAATGTGGCAGACAGATCCTAAGACAACCCCCAATGATCCCTGCTTTCTGGTATGAATGATCTTCATTAAGTTCTTCCCCTGAGTCTGGAATCTGTGAATTGCTTGCAAACAGAAGAATATAGTGAAGGTGCAAGGTGTTCCTCCCATGATTACATTAAGTCTATGGCAAATGGATATGGAATATGTTTCTCTCTCTCTCTCTCTCTCTCTCTCTCTCTCTCTCTCTCTCTCTCTCTCTCTCTCTCTCCTCCCCCACCTCCCTCCCTTCTCACTCCCTTACTTGCTGGCCTTGAAGAATCAAGTTGCATATGTCAAAATATATTCTACTGTCATGTATAACTAAAAAGAACAAATTTTAAAAATAAGATAAAAAAATGAAGCAAGTTGCTCTGTTGTGAACTGCCTATGATGGTCACATGGCAAGGAACTCATACAGCCTCTGGACAGTGGGCAAAAAATCCCTGAAGCTTTCATTACTTGTATTACTAAATTCTCTTATAAAAATAACATGGCCCTCCACTTTACAATGTCAAATTCTGCCTTCCAAATAAATTCTTTTCCATTTTCCTTAGAATGGGTTTTTCATCTCTCTCACTATACTTTAGTAAAGCACAACTAGTTTGGAGAACTATAAACCATTTGAACTGATGTACAGATGTTCATTCATCAAATTGAAGCAGGTCCCCAAGTCCCTGGCCCTTTTGTATTTTGAGACAGGTCTTGCTAAGTTTCTTAGGGCCTCACTAATTTACTGAGGCTGGATTTGAACTTGCAATCTTCCTGCTTCTGCCCCCTGATCTGCTGAGTTTACAGGTATGCTCCACTGCACCCACATTATCCCACATTCCACCAATCTCTCCTCTTCTAAATCGGAATCAGAATCCTAGTCCTGATTCCTATAACCCTAGATGGATTATATGAGCATTAACTAGAAGAAGTGTGATTCAGACCATACCTAATACCCAACTTCACTGTAAGTCTACACACTGCGACTAGCCTGTGAGCTCCATGCCATTAGTTCCAGGCCACAGTCTGTCTTTCAGAGGACTTTGTAGTATGGGCATCAGAACTCTGACCAAAAGAATTTCAAGTTTGGATCAAACATCATTCAGCCAAGGGATACAAATAATCTTAACTTCATCCCTCTTTCAAATTCTTTGCTCCTTTTACTCTGGATAGAGTTGAACAGTTTCTGGACCAAGAAAGCTTAGCCACTCACTCAGGTGGTTACCTATTCCCTGTTTTCTGATGGACCCAAGAAAGCTGTCCAGAGCAGCATTTCTTAAAGTTTTGGACTCAAGATCCATTGACACTCTTAAAAATTATGGAATATTTCAAGTGGTCTTCATTTACGTGCTTATATTTGTTAATATTTATCTTATTATAAATTGAAATAAATTTTAAAATTTTCTTAATTCTTTTAAAATAGTAATAAACCCATTATATTTTAACATAACACATATTTCACAAAAACTAATTGTATTTCCGAATATTTTACTGACAAGAATGTTTTTATATTTTTGTAAATCTCTTTAATGGCTGGTTTGATAAAGGACAGCTTATTCATTGTTCTTTCATTCATGCATGAATTTTAACTTATTTATTTAAAAACATTTTTTGTATCTCTATTGTCATTTCCAAGAAGGTATTTGCTTTTGGTCATAAATGGTGACATTATTTGGATAGGTGAAATGTACAGGTTTCATAAAGAGAATAAGAAATAGTAACAGATTTATGAAGGTAAAAAAGCAGGAAGATTGCTTGGGGAAAGGCAAAGAGGATGCATATTATAGATTATAGACAAGATCAGAAAAGTAGTTCAAGGTCATCTCATGGAAGGCATTGAATGCTTCAAGTTTATTTGGTAAGCAATGGGAAGCTACTAGAGATATTTGAGTGAGACAGAAATGATGGAACAGGTTCAGTCAGAGTTTTCTTAAGATTTATTTGCAGCTATACAAAGATTGATGGAGGGTAAGAACCTAAAGACAAGAAAACCAGGTTGGAATCCTGAACTAGGGTGTGATCAGAAAAATAAATTTTGAGAATGACAAGTAAGATCAGTAGGTGGAATGGGGAAGTTGTTGGTCAAAAATGATTACAGTTTCAAGTATGAGTTATTGGGAGAATGGCGATACTATTAAAAGAAATCAGGAAGTCAGAAAAAGGAACAGTTTGTGTGAATCAGGAGGATGAGCTTAAAAATAGAAGACATAGAGGCAAACCCACACAGAGTCAGATCCTTGACAAAGATACCAAAAACAGACATTGGAGAAAAGACAGCCTTTTTAACAAATGGTGCAGGGAAATCTGGTTATCCATATGTAAAAGAATAAAACTAGATTGGTATCTCTTACACTGCACTAAAATTGACTCAAAATGGATAAAAAAAAAAAATCTAGGAATGAGACCAGAAACCTTGCAACTCCTGGAAGAAAACATAAGGTCAACACTCCAACATGTAGACTCAGGTGACTAATTAATAAATGGGTGGCATCAAATTAAAAAGCTTCTGCACAGTAAAGGAAACAAGGATGTAAAGAGAGAATCTACAGAATATGAGAAAATCTTTGTTCTTCTGACAGAGAATTAATATCCAGAATACATAAAGAACTCAAAAAACTTGACATCAAAAATAAACAAATAATCTAATTAGTAAATGGGCAAATGAACTAAACACTTTTCAAAAGAAGAAATATAAATGGCCCATAAACATGAAGAAAATGTTCAACATCTTTAACAATTAAGGAAATGAAAATCAAAACTACACTTGAGATTTCATCTCACTCCAGTTATAATGGCAGCCTTCAAGAGCACAAAAAATAATAAATGCTAGATTAGATGTGGTGAAAAAGGAATACTTTTACACTGTTGATGGAACTGTGAATTAGTACAACAACTATGGAAATCAGTATGGAGGTTTCTCAAAAAACTAGGAATGGAACCACTATATGACCCAAATATACCACTCCTAGGTATTTATTCTAAAGAATTAAAGTCACCATACTATAACAATACATGCACACCCATGTTTAAGCAGGACAATTCACAATAGCCAAACTAGAATGATGTCTCATCAGTGGACAAATGGATGAAAGAAAATGGAGTATATATATTCAATGGACTTTTATTAAGCCATAAAGAAGAATGAAATTATGTAATTTTCAGGAAAATGGACGAAACTTAAGGGCATTATATTAAGTGAAATAAGCCAAACTTTGAAAATCAAGAGTTGTGTATTTTCTGTCATATGTGGAAGCTAGAGAAGAAAAAGGAAAGGAAAGGGGGAGTGGATCTTATGAAAATCTAATGGAGATCAGTAGAGGAAAGGGACCCGAGGGAGGGTGGAGAGGAGGGAAAAGGGAAATAGCGGGGAATGATGTTGGCCAAATTATATTGCTATATTGTTTGCATGTATAACATTATATTGTGTGCATGTGCAGATAAGTGACAATGAATCCCACCATTATGTATAATTATAAAGTATAAATAAAAATATGAAAAAAAGGATGAGTTCAGTTCTTTATCTGTTAGGCCCATAAACATCTATACTCAAAGGGAACTTTTCTAAAATCTTACAACATTTACAAGGACTACAACCTAAAAGAAGAATATGGTTATAGCTACACTGACTTGTATATGCTCTTTGCAATACAAATGTAAGGGGAAAATGGAAAGTGAAGTTGTGTTTTAATTCCCTATCGAGTTTATTTCTACACAAATCTAGCAGAGATATATAGTTTTTCTTGATTCATATACCACAAAGATAGCTCTTACAAAGTAATACATATTTTTTGAATAACTGTATTATCACTTATGCTAACTTTTATATATTTCATGTCAATCCTCACATCAGCTCCTAGATATTATCTGGGATTTCACAAGAGAAATCGAGATGCTAAAAGGGTAAGCAACTTTCCCAAGATCAAGCAGGAAGTGATGGAATGAATTAAATGCAGGTTCTGTAAAGTTCTGTAAAATCCTTCTGTTTTTTTCTCTTTTTTGCTATAAAAAGGATTTATTTGCCCTTCTCTCTTTCCCTTTACACAGAATGAAAAAGAAATAGTGCCTGTTAGCATAGTCTTTATTATATGATTGTATCCAGGGATTCATCTCAGACCTGCTTAGGGAAATGTTAGGGAAGGCAATGCTCAGGGGTTCTCCTTTAGTGGGGAGCTACTTTCCATGTGAACTGAAAATTCCTGTACCTTATCTAAGAGTGAGTGATTAACTAATAAAATTAATGTAATGGAAAAATCACCATAAAAAGAGCAGATATACAGTTGTAAAATGTACCTATAGTAAAAATTTTAAAATGGGACTGGGATTGTAATTCAGTGGTAGAGTGCTTACCTAGCACATGAGAGGCGCACTGGGTTCCATTCTCAGCACCACATAAAAATAAATAAGTAAAATAAAGGTTTGTGTTCATCTACAACTAAAAATATATTTAAAAAATAAAAATATTCTAGGCAAGACCCTTTGAAATCACTTTAAATCTAGACAAATAGCCGAGAATGTCCTTAATATCAAGTCTGAGAACCAAAGTGTAGTATTCTTCCTATACATGAGGGAAGGCAGAAGATAAAGAGTCTTGGAGGTCTGCATTTCTGTTGGATGTTCCAGAACAGAGGGAAGACACACAGGCACTGAATGCTTTGCATATTCTGCCTGGCATTTGGTGAATGCTTAACACATGCCAATTCCTGTCTTCTTCTTTTGCATTTTAATGAAAATGTTTCCTTGCATCTTATTTCATTTCCTTTCAATATGAAAAGAAAACCCTGAGGAATAATATATCATCCCCACTGTTAGAGGTACCTAGCCTTTACTCGTTGTTGAATATGCCAGGATAATCCTGCAGCTTGGTCCAACCTGAATGTTCTGGGTTGTGTTCTCCCTGTAGGAATTGATCATCTATTCTTCTGACCATTGAACTTGATGACAAAAGGTCTTTTAGATAGGCAGGGCCTTCCTGCTTAGAAGTTCAAACTGAACCTGGACCCCACAGAAGGAAAAGTCCATGACATTTCTTGTGTAAATACTGTTAAACTTCCCTCATGCAGTAGCTAAGGACACTTCTCTTAACACCTTTATGGTTAGAGTTGCATGGGTGACATCTTGTATAACAAAGATGTACAAAATATATAATTTGACAAGAATTATCAAAGAGTGCCTTATGGAAAATCTCAGATATGAGATAAGTTTGTATAAACCAGAAAAGTTCTGAAGATTTGTCAGATATGAAGAAAAGCAAAAACATTTTTGATCATGTTATACAGAGGAGACCAGTCAGCTAGCAACGTAAAGGAAAATGGTGAGGAAATCAGGCTAAGTGGATCTTCAAAGTTCAGATGATGGAGGCTGTTGATCAAAAAGATTATAAATTTTGACTATGACCTATATTTAAGAAATATTTGCTTATTAAGAAAGGAAGAAATTATTTACAAGTAAATCCATATTACCTTTGTCAAGATAAGTTCTTAAACCTTTATTTCGAGCTCCTTCTTCTGTGAAAAGGAAAAAAGGATAATAACTAACTCCACAGAACCACAGGCCTCATATTTCCTAAAGGAGAGTAATGAGCTTAGCCCCCAGAACTGTACAGGCGTTCCCTTCAACCAGGATCTCACAGCACGAAAGGAGAATGCTGTATGTATTAGGCTGTTAAAGCTGCCCTAACAAAATGCCTTAGACTAAATGGCTTAAACAACAGAAACTTATTTTCTCACCATTCTGGAGGCTAGAAGTCTGAGATCAAGGTGCCAGCATGATTAGTTTCTGGAGAGGGTCCTCTTGCTGGATTACAGGAGGCAGCCTTCTTCCTACATTAACACATGAATGGGGGGGTGGGACACAAATATTCAGTGCAAAACACTAAATCTTGAGATAGCTGAATAAGTACTTTTAATCTCCTTCATATAATCATCTATAAAAAAAACAAAATGATGGGCTGGGACCATAGTTCAGTGGCAGAGCACTTGCCTAGCACATGTGAAGCACTGGGTTCCATCCTTAGCACCACATGAAAAATAATCAAAGGCATGCTGTCCATCTACAACGACAAAAAAAAAATGTTAATTACTGTATGGTGGTACAGTCCTATAATCCCAGTCACTTGGAAGCCTGCAGCAATAAGATCACAAGTTCAAGGTTATTGTCAGCAACTTAGCAAAACCCTCATCAACTTAGATCCTGTCTCAAAAAAAAAAAAAAAAAACGGAATTTTGAAAAAAGGACTGGGGATATTGGTCAGTGGCAAAAGCACTCTTCATTTCACTCCCTAGTATAAATAAAATTAAAAACAAAATGACATTCTTGGTAAGACAGAATACCTGTGAAACAAATTTAAATAGAACTGTATTAGATTCAATATCTACATATCATATCTAATATCTACATTGTTTGTTTCTTCAACAGATAATCATGAATTAGACAGAAATGACCACTGACCTATGAAACTTATAGTCTCAGGAAAAACAGACATTAAATAATCAGTAACTTTTAAAATAAACTTCTGTAGTGAAAATATCATCTAAGCACTTACCTTACAAAAATAATTAACAAATATATTTTGAGGTCTTTGCTAGGTGTAGGAGATATAAAAATGCCTTTTTTCAAGTCAACATTTGATCTACTTGACTGTAAACGTATCAATTCAGTAAAACTTCCCATTTTAACCCTTTTGTCCAATCATGCTGTCTCCTTTGACTTCTAATGGGATCCAACCTCAGCCCACTTTCTGTTAGCATCCATACCTGCCTTTCATTGCACTTGTTTTCACCAATTATAGAATATCATCTCCTCTTACCAGGAAAGCTATCAAAGCAACCTGCGAGTTCTTCCACTGAAAGGAATTTCCTTTCCATATTGCGCCTCAGCTGACATGAAACAGGCCTATTCATTCTTGTTTCAGAAAGCAGAGCAGAGATCTGCGTTTTCTTTGACCTTAGAGCTTATGGAACCCACAAGGTCTGAAAATTCTATTTTAGATTATGGCACAGTAGAAAACTGAACACAAAGACCCTGATTCAATAGCTTTTCCTTTTGTGTTAATAAGAGATTTGGATTTTTAAAAAATGAATTGCCTCACATTTATAGTTTAGGTCTCTTTAAGGCAATGCAACTAGATACAAGAATGAACGGATTATACTGCCCTCAAAAAACATCAGAGGGACTCTTTCTGAGTAGCCAGACAAATACACTGGGTAGATTGCAAGGCATATATTTCTTCACTGATATTTATGTAGAGTTTTTAGATCTCTGGTCCTAATTTTGGAGCAGCATAGTCACCTATAAGCTGCCACATTATTACAAGAAATCCAAATGCCATGATTGGTGATGGTTGTTTTATAATCCCAACAATATGAGAAACCTTTCTTTGTTTAATGGTTTTAATAATTAATAACCCAAAACTTTACTCTGTGCTCCAACTGTAAGAATGGAAATACACAAAACTCAAATAACATTTCCTAAAAGGTCTACTTAGTCCCTAAATTGGAAAATGTGCACTTAAATAATTAATTGGACTTTTTAATAGGTGTTCCAGGAAACACTTTCTACTTTAATTGGCAGAATCAAGAGAGAAAAGATAGGCACATATGCTGATAAAACATATTCAGAGGTCAGGGAACTCCAATTCTGTTTGTTGATTTTGTAGTATGACTACTTCCACAATGACCAATACCACACTACCAACCTAACACCAATGAATGTAGAGTTAGAAAGAGATGTGTACACTTGACTTTCATGAGCCTGTGTAAGTCATCTCCAGCACCCACTGGCTATAACCCAGGGGGAAGAAATACTAACATGCGGGGGCATCCGGAATTCCATCCAGTGCTTGACAAAGATCCTCTGGAGGATGATTGCAAAGGCTCATCCTAAAAGGAATTGCCGGATGTTTTGCTCCGGAGCATGGTGTTTTCTCTGCTGTGTTTTTCTGATAATATATTACTCATTTCAGTCTGAACGGATTGCTTAAGGGGATGAAGGGAATACAACAAAAATTCTAGAAAATATTACCTACAATCTGAAAAACAATGGGTCTTTACCATTAACAAAATTAAAAATAATTTTGCAACCGTGCAATGAGTCTCTGAAAGCCTCTGGAGAAAATAGTTATAAATCTGCCTTTCTCTCCAACAGGCTGGTTAAATTTTAACAATGGTTTTGTTTATGTGTGGTGGTGAGGTAAGAGAATAAGGTTCCACAACATTCCTTCCTTCCTACAAAGAATATGTCACCCCTATAATATATGTTGGCACACAATAACCATTGGGACCGCTGCCCTCCTATAACCCTTAACTCAGCAATTTAGATATTAACCAGAGGGACCTAATAGAAATGGTCACATGAGATTATTTGTCTATCACTTTAACCGCAAGAATAATAAGAATAGTCTTAAGTCACATAGAGTTTAGATATTAAGGAAGTAAACATTGTATTAGCTCATCAACGTAGTTAGATATTCTTAAAACAATTGTGATTAGGTAAGAATGATCTGTAAGGTTGTTGTTTTCTGCCTATGCTTTGGAAACTTCTTTAATATTAACCACAAGACTGCCATTATAGCCTGAAGAAAACTGTATATAAACCCAGCCCTCCCCAGAATAAAGTGGGATTGATTGCACCAGAACTAGAGTCTGTGTCTTTCATTCTCCATCCATCGCCGACGCTGTCTCCCCGCGCCCCGTTTACCGGTGTGGAACCCATGGACTCCTGCTAGGGCTGGACCCCGGCACTAACATATTTTTCTCCTAAAGATGCAGAAGATTATATCTTCTCTTCCATGGAAATAGTTTCTAGAAAATTCAGTATCAGGAATTATATTTATTTATTTTTAATAGTTTAGTTTAGGCAGATGCAAGCTCAGCTCTTCTTGAATGGGTTCTTGATTGCTGCTTCAATCATCTGAGGACATGGAACTCTCACTTCTTCACTCTTCCAAAGCAGACTCTGCCAGTTATTCTCCAGGTGAGGCACTGGAAACTTTCAGGGACACTAAAAGACTACAGGGTAGAATTTGTACTGCCTCAGCTCCATACCACTAGATGAGAAGACACACAAACAACATGAAAAAACAAGGGAACAAAGTGCCTCAAACAAACCAAGATGTTCCAACAACAGAATCCATAAATAACACAGTAAGAAATGTCAGAGATAGAGTTTAGAAAATACATAGTTAGATTGATCTTCGAAATAAAGGATGGTATTAGAGAGAAAATACAGGAAGTAAAAGATCACTTCAATAAAGAGGCAGAAATTATAAAAAGGAATCAAGCAGAAATCCTTGAAATGAAGTAAACAGTAAACCAAATTAAAAATTCAATGGAAAATATCACCAACAGACTAGACCACTTGGAAGATAGAACCTCAGACAATGAAGACAAAATATATACTCTTGAAAATAAAGTTGACCACACAGAGAAGATGGTAAGAAACCATGAACCAAACTTCCAAGAAATATGGGACAACATGAAAGGCCAAATTTAAGATTTATTGGAATAGACAAAGGCATGGAGATACAAACCAAGGGAATATGCAATCTTTTCAATGACATAACAGAAAACTTCCCACATCTTAAGACTGAAATGGCAAATCAAGTACCAGAGGCTTACAGGATTCCAAATGTACAAAATTACAGCATACCCACACCAAGGCACATTATAATGAGAATAACTAACATACAGAATAAGGACAGAATTTTAAAGGCTATGAGAGAGAAAAAACAAATTACATATAGGGGGAAACCAATTCAGATTTCATCTGATTTCTCAACCCAGACCCTCAACACCAGGAGTTCCGGGAATAACATATATCAAGCTCTGAAAAAAAAAAATGGATGCCAACCAAGAATTTTATATCCAGCAAAATTAAGCTTCAGATATGAAGACGAAATAAAAACCTTCCATGATAAACAAAAGTTAAAAGAATTCACAACTAGAAAGCCTGCGCTACAGAACATTCTCAGCAAAATTTTCCATGAGGAGGAAATGAAAAGAAAATGAAAACCAGCAAAGGGAGGAACTACACTAAAGGAAAGATCAATCAAAGGAGCAACTAAGTCAAGTTAAAAACAACAAGTAAAAACCCAAAATGGCTGGGAACACAAATCATATCTCAACAATAACCCTGAATGTTAATGGCCTAAACTCATTAAAAGACATAGACGGGCAGATTGGATTTAAAGAAAGACACAATAATATGCTGTCTCCAAAAGACTCACCTCATGGGAAAAGACATCCACAGACTGAAGGTGAAAGGTTGGGAAAAAATATCACTCACATGGACTGCATAAATAAGCAGGGGTTTCCATTCTCATATCAGACAAAGTGGACTTCGAACCAAAGTTAATCAGAAGGGATAAAGAAGGAAATTTCATACTGCCTAAGGGAATCAAACACCAACAAGATATAACACTTGTAAATATATATGCCCCAAACATTGGAGCATCTATGTACATCAAACAAACCCTTCTCAATTTCAAGAATCAAATAGACCACAACACAATAATACTGGGTGACTTTAACACACCTCTCTCACCACTGGATAGATCTTCCAAACAAAAACTAAACAAAGAAACTATAGAATTAAATGATACAATTGATGATTAGGTTTAACAGATATATATAGAGTATTTCATTCATCATCAAACAAATACATTTTCTTCTCAGGAGCACATAGATCCTTCTCTAAAATAGATATGTTATGCCAAAAAGCAACTCTCAGCAAATACAAAATATAGAAATCCTACACTGCATTTTGTCAGATCATAAGGGAATAAAACTAGAAATCAACAAAATAAATAGTAGAAGCTACTGCAACACCTGGAGACTAAATAGCATGCTATTGAATGATGAATGGATAAAAGAGGAAATCAAGGAGGAAATAAATTCTTAGAAGTAAATGATACAACATATAAAAATCTCTGGGACACTATGAAGGCAGTGCTAAGAGGAAAGTTCATTGCATTGAGCTCATACATTAAAAGAATAAAAAGTCAACAAATAAATGACCTAACAGTACATCTCAAAACCCTAGAAAAAGAAGAACAAATCAACAGCAAAAGCAGCAGAAGACAGGAAATAATTAAAATCAGAGCTGAAATCAATGAAATTGAAACAAAAGAAACAATTCAAAAACTGACAAAATAAAAAATTGATTCTTTGAAAAAATAAAATAAAATTGATAAACCTTTAACCACACTGACAAAGAGAAAGAGAGAGAAGACTCAAATTACTAAAATCCACGATGAAAAAGGAAATACCATAACGGATACTCCTGAAATACAGAAGATAACTAGAAACTATTTTGAAAATTTATACTCAAATAAAATAGAAAAACTTGAAGACATCAACAAATTTCTAAAGACATATGATTTACCCAAACTGATACAGGAGGACATACACAATCTGAAACAATTTCAAGCAAAGAAATAAAAGACACCATCAAAAGTCTACCAACCAAGAAAAGCCCAGGACCAGATGGAGTCTCAGCCGAGTTCCACAAGACCTTTAAAGAAGAATTAACACCAATGTTCCTCAAATTATTCCATGAAATAGAAAAGGAGGGAACCCTTCCAAACCCATTCTATGAGGCTAGTATCACCCTTATATCAAAATCAGACAAAGACACATCAAGGAAAGAAAACTTCAGACCAATATCCCTCATGAATATAGACACAAAAATTCTCAATAAAATTCTGGCAAATCACATACAAAAAATTATTTAAAAGATAGTGCACCACAATCAAGTGAGGTTCATCAATGGAATGCAAGATTGGTTCAACATATGGAAATCAATAAACATAATACATCACAGTGCACCACAATCAAGTGAGGTTCATCAATGGAATGCAAGATTGGTTCAACATATGGAAATCAATAAACATAATACATCACATCAATAGACTTAAAGACAAGAATCATATGATTATCTCAATAAATGCAGAGAAAGCATTTGACAAAATACAGCACCTCCTTATGTTCAAAACGCTAGAAAAACTAGGGATAGTAGGAACATACCTCAATATTATAAAAGCCATCTATGCTAAGCACATGGCCAACATCATTCTAAATGGAGAAAAACTGAGAGCATTCCCCCTAAAACTGGAACAAGACAGGGATGCCCTCTTTCACCACTCCTATTCAACATTGTCCTTGAAACCCTAGTCAGAGCAATCAGATAGACGAAAGAAATTAAAGGATACAAATAGGAAAAGAAGAACTCAAGCTATCACTATATGCTGATGACATGATTCTATCTTTATTTAGAAGATCCAAAAAATTCCACCATAAAACCTCTAGAACTCATAGATGAATTCAGCAAAATAGCAGGATATAAAATCAATACCCATAAATCAAATGCATTTCTATACATAAGCAACAAATCCACTGCAAGAGAAACTAGGAAAACTACCCCATTCATCATAGCCTCAACAAAAATAAAATACTTGGGAATCAATCTAACAAAAGAGGTGAAAGACCTCTGTAATAAAACTACAGAACACTAAAAAAAGAAATTAAAGAAAACCTTAGAAGATGGAAAGATCTCCCATGTTCTTGGAGAGGCAGAATTAATATTGTCAAAATGGTCATACTACCAAAAGCACTATACAAATTCAATGCAATTCCAATTAAAATCCCAATGACATTCCTCATAGAAATAGAGAAAGCAGTCATGCAATTCATTTGGAAGAATATGAGACCCAGAATTAGCAAGAAGAGTGAAGCAGGAAGCATCAAAATACCAGAACTTAAACTCTATTACAGAGTAATAGTAACAAAAATGGCATGATCTTGGCACCAAAATAGACATGAAGACCCATAGTACAAAGACACACCCACATAAATACAGTTATCTCCTATGAGACAAAGCTGCCAAAAACATACATTGGAGAAAAGATAGCCTGTTCAACAAATGGTGCTGGGGAAACTGGAAATCCATATGTAACAAAATGAAATTAAACCTCTATCTCTCACCCTGCACAAAACTCAACTCAAAATGGATCAAGGACTGAGACACTAAAACAAAGACCCTGCACCTAATAGAAGAAGAAGTAGACCCAAATCTTCATCATATAGGTTTAGTACCGGACTTCCTTAACAAGACCCCTAAAGCGCAAGAAGTGAAATTAAGAATCAATTAATGGGATGAATACAAACTAAAAAGCTTCTTCTCAGCAAAGGAAATGATCAATAATTTGAAAAGAGAGACTACAAAATGGGAAAAAATCTTTACCCCATGCACCTCAGATAGAGCACTAATTTTCAGGATATATAAAGAACTCAAAAACTTAACACTAATAAAACAAATAACCCAATCAATAAATGGACTAAGGAACTGAAGAGACACTTCACAGAAGAAGAAATACAATCCATCAACAAACATATGAAAAAATGTTCATCTCTTGCAATTAGAGAAATTCGAATCAAAACTGCTCTAAGATTTCATTTCACTCCAATCAGAATGGCAATTATCAAGAATACAAGCAATATGTGTTGGCAAGGATGTGGGGAAAAAGGTACACTCATACATTATTGGTGGGACTGCAGATTAGTACCACTTTGGAAAGCAGTATGGAGATTCCTCAGAAAACTTGGAATGGCACCACCATTTGACCCACCTATCTCATTTCTCAGTTTATACCAAAGAATTAAAATCATCATACTACAGTGACTCAACCTCATCAATACTTATAGAAGCTCAATTCACAATATCAAAACTATAGATGCCCTTCAACAGATGAATGGATAAAGATAATGTGGTACATATACAAAATGGAATATTACTCAGCCTTAAAGAATGAAATTATGGCATTTGCAGGTAAATGGATGGAATTAGAGAGTATAATGCTATGTGGAATGAGTCAATCCCAAAAAACCAAAGCCTGAATGTTTTCTCTGATAAGCAGATGCTGATCCATAGTAGGAAGTGGGTGGGAAAAATGAAGGAACTTTGGATTGTACAGAGGGGAGTGAGAGGAGGGATTGAGTGGTCGGGGAGGGGAAGGACTGTAGATTGTGAGACAGACATTATTACCCTATATACATGTATGAAAAGAATTTTTTTTAAAAAAAAATTTATCACTGTCAAAAAAAGTTAATGAAAATAAATAAATAAAGTCTAAAAAAACTGTTTAGTTTCAATACTGTATAAAACTCAAGATTCCTTTGATAAAAATCTTTTATAAGTTGCACACTTGATTTAAGTATAAACATGGCAATAAATTATCCCTAATGAGAAATATAGATAAAAATGTAAACATTTGTCAGTAAGACAATGATATTAAAAAGATTTGTGCTAGCCAGGCACAGTGGTACACTCCTGTAATCCCAGCAGCTCAGAAGGCTGAGGCAGGAGGATCACAAGTTCAAAACCAGCCTCAACAATTCAGCAAGGCCCTAAGCGACTTAGTGAGACCCTGTCTCAAAATAAAAAATAAAAAGGACTGGGATGTGGCTCAGTGGTTCTGAACCCCTGAGTTCTTAATCCCTACTACTGGAAAAAATAAAAATAAAAAAAGATTTGCATTATACTCAATTTGCCTGTAATGTTTCTATTCCATTTATAGGGTTCTCCCTGTGTCCACCAGATGGCAGACAATTCACAACATTACAGATAAGCAAAACCTTCATTTCTGCAATGCTGAACAATAATCTTTGAAATGTTTTAAATCACATTTGATTATACAACAAATGCAGAAGCAAATTTGCAACTTTGTATTACACTTTTGCTTTTCTCCCCTCCAACCCACATCTCCCTTTGGGGGTGGAGGGAGCTGTATCTTACTGTTCTTTCCCAGTATTTTCATTCAAGTAGTCATCTGAATTTGAACTTGGTTAAAAGTGAACTTTTGATCTTTCCCTTCCCTTCAATTCTACTTCTCTTTCAGACTTTCTTTCTAGATGCTCATCCCAGAAAATGGGAAATTATCCTTGATAATTTCATTTTTCTTAACTTCTGTGTCTAATCCATGATCACATCTTGATTCTGATGGGTAATCTTTTCTTAGGATGCTTGTGAAAGTCTCTGAACTCAATTCTCTTGTCTCCACAGAGTAAAAACAACATTTTAAAAAAATGTAATTTAGAACATATTATGCTAACTACTTCCATGACTTGCTTTAATTTAGGATAAAATCTAGCATCTTTAAAGTGACCCTGCATGTTCTGACCTCTTCGTACCTAGGTAACCTCATTTTCTGCCACCCTTGCTTACTCATTCCAGTTCAATGATCATATCAATTTCTCAAATATACTGGGCATCTAGCATAATACTTGGCTCAAATACAGATTCCTTCCCATACTATTGCCCTCAGAACAGATTTGTAAAATTAAACCACAGATGAAAAACTAGATTTACAAAACTTTTGATCATAAAGAAAAATCTTCTTTTATGATTGACTTTTTTCTTTAAAATTATTGTACTATTGACTTTTATTTATTATAGCAGGTTTCAGAATGAACCAGTCAATATAAGCAGAGAAAAGGCAAAGCAATAAACTATATTGTAACACTGTACACAGTTGCTTGGTTTGAAGTGTGGTGCAGATGCTCTCAACAGAAAATAAATTGTGGCTTTAGAGTCCTCAGCATCATAATCAGCATGCTACCTATCCCAAGAACCTACTTGTCTATTTGAGGGATGTTAAGGCACATCTTATATTAAAAGATATAAAAGTCCATTGGGAGCTAGGTGCAAAGGCACACACCTGTAATCTCAGCACCTCGGGAGGCTGAGACATGAGGATCGTTGAGTTCAAAGTCAGCCTCAGTAAAAGCGAGGCACTAAGCAACTCAGTGAGACTCTGTCTCTAAATAAAATACAAAATAGGGTTGTGGATGTGGCTCAGTGGTGGAGTGCCTCTGGATTCAATCCCCAGTATTGAAAAAAAAAAGTCCCTTGGAAGTAATTTTGAAGGAAAAATTAAGATGCTGCTTAGGTCTAAAGACAAGTGCTTCTGACTATAACATAATGAGTTCTTATAAAGAACTGAGGCACTTAGCAGAGTCATTGGTGTTTTGTCATCAATGAGTAACAAGAGAATGATCATGGAACAGAACCAGAACCCGAGTGGCAGGTCATGGTGGGGCACAGGAACCAGTGCACTCACTGCCTAGAACCAAGAATGTCCCATAGAAAAATCCACCAGATGACTTTTAAAAGCTCCTTGGAGTCTATTTGGGAAAGCAACTAAAATTCAGTCTCAAAGTCCCCTGTCTCCCAAATATTAGCATGTGCACTCCACTTCACTTAGATTCTTGCTCATGTATCACCTTTTCAAAGACACTCCTGAATCACTGGCTCTGCTTAAACTAGCACCCCTTTCATTTTCCCTTGATCCTTTTCTTTCTGTCTGTCTTTCTTCCTTTCTTTCTGTCTTTTTTTGGGGGGTGGGGTACCAAGGATTGAATTCAGGGGCATTAACCACTTAGCCACATCCCCAGTCCTATTTTGTATTTTATTTAGAGACATGGTCTCACTGAGTTGCTTGGTGCCTCACTTTTGCTGAGGCTGGCTTTGAACTCATGATCCTCCTGTCTCAGTCTCTCAAGCCACTGGGATTACAGGCATGCTCCACCACAACCAGTTCTGCTTTTATTTTCCTTTCTGCTGGTTATCACCACTTGGTTGAATTTTCTGTATTTGTTTATTGACCAGCCCTTCTACTAGATTGTAGTATCTAGAGGGGCAGGGAATTTGTCTGTTCTGTGAAACATGTGTGCCAAGTGCCAAGCCATAACAAGAAGGAAATGATATTTATTGATGAAATATTTGCCTGAGTAATAAAAAAAAAATTTCCCATTCTCTATATTCTGGTAGAAATTCTAAACTCTCCCAAATACGGAAAGGATAGGCAACTATTAATGTTTTCTAAATGGATTTTATTTCTTATTTTTAAAATTAAGAAAATAGATTGCTAGATCAAAATATCTAAAAAAAAATAGATCACTGGTAAAAAAAAAATCAAACACACATGTTCGAGCCTTAAATTAAAAAATGTTTATTTTCTCTTGGTTCCCTCATTTGGTTTTCCTCACAAAACAAGATAAGGTCATTGCTTCTCAGTGCTTATCAGCTTGAAAACACAGTTGTTGATTTTTCCCCCTTTCACAGTTTTTATTTTTTAGTGGACAGTTCATGTCAGTCAGAATTATTTATTAGCAGGTAAGCCTGTTCTTTCCAAATGAATTAATTGGAATGGGAACATTAATTTATCTGAGTAGAGCTGTCAATGCTGCCTAGAAAACACCATCACAAATAAGTACCAATAATAAGCCTGAAATGTACTGATTATATTTCCAATGCAATAAGGTGACTTTCTATGAAAGGTATAAATGCAATCACCTGGAATAGGGTAATTTTTTGAGAATTTATTATGAATGGGAAGAAAATTCAGAGAATATCTGATGTTCCCAGATCTCTCTTTTCCTGAGATCTGTGTTCCTTCTTCATATTCTGGGACTTTGGGTTTCCCTTCCCCAAGTCACATGAAGATGTCCTTTCAAACTAGGACACTTGTTCCCTTTCTTAGAGTTAGACATTCATGGTAGGGACCAAGATAAGTCAGTGAGACTCTTTCCCTGGAGTATTGAAAAGGGGTCCAAAGATTTCAACTTTTTTGAGCACAAGAGATATAAACCAGGGAGAGAGTCAGTGGTGGTAAATATTTTCTGTTCCATGACGTGGAAAACAGAGACAGGCAGTGTGTAGAGACTGAAGAATGGAGACTTGGAGGGCAGCAGAAGCCTGGCAGGAGAGCCTCTTGATTTCCTGACAGTACTCCAGGCTATTTCCTGGCTCCAGTTGATTGCTGCATCTCAGTCCATGGGTTCTGTGAAACAGCTTCATTCGTCAGAATATTTTTTTTCTTCCCTTAATCTAGTTCAAGTGGGTCTCTATCACTTGCCATCTAAGGTTCTCATAAATTTGATTTTCCTGAGTAGAACTGACCTCTCTCTCTCTCTCTCTCTCTCTCTCTCTCTTCTAGAATGAAACCCAGGGCACTCCACCACTAAGCTACATCCCCAGCCCTTTTAATTTTTTAAATTTTGAGACATGGTCTCACTTAATTTCTCAGGCTGGTCGCTAATTTGTGATCTTTTTGCCTCAGGCTCTCTAGTGACTAGGATGACATGTAGTGTCTCACCAGCCCGGCAACATCTCTACTTTTTAAAAAGCAATTAAATGTTTGCAAGTTTTTTTTGTTAAGTCATTAGAAGAGTTTTAGAATGGCCTTTCCCCTCCTTGAATGAAGAGACACTCTTGGTTTTCTTATTCAAGCAAATAGATGAGAACTTTTTGTTTCATTAGCTGGAATCAGTTAGAATTGCAACTGCTTTCCATTCCAAACCCATTCTTATTGCTATTACCCAGTTTATTTTTATTAACTGATCCCATGAAACACATGGGTCCTTATTTTCTATTATTTCCTAAATAATAGTTAAAAGATAAGGGTTTTCATTTCTGTAGGGTAGACTTGCTGCTTATCAGGATCCGTAGAGGCTGAGGTGAAGCATGAGTGAAACTTGAAGAAAAAATAATTTGATTTTGTGGTCTCTTAGGGAAGCAGAAAATCTCTGCAAAATCATACTGAGAAGAAAGCAAACTCATTTTTGAGTGTATGTTCAAATAATCATCTCATTTGTTATGTTTAAATTGTATCTTCTGGATTTTAGAGATGTGACTGGTTCTAGGGGGTTTTGTTTGTTATGTAGTCCAGAACTGGGCAACACCACAGGGGAAGTGGGCCATCTGGTGAACTGGAAACTTGTATCTTTGATGACACTGGTATAGGGTATTCCTTAAATGAAGCCTCCCTAGGGCTCCTCAGAGGCTCATTTTTCTGTTCTTGTTGTAAAAAGAATGGGCTTTGCCTTCTCTTTACTCTTGATCCATACCGGGTTATCTCATATCTCATGATACTAATCCAGGTCATTAAGGTGCAAAGCTATTATAATAAACATGGGGAAATCTTTATACACACATTTTACACACCAAAGTAATCTGATTCTCAAACTCTAATTTCCATGTTTTCTTCCAGTTCATGTAAAGTCTCTCCTACTTCTCAGGTCTTTTTTGCAGTGCTGGGGTTTGAACCCGGGTTGATAGGCCAGCACTCTATGAACTGAGCTATATTCCCAGTCCCTCCCTATTTCTCGCTTCTTCGGAAGTATTTTTCCCCCTTGTTTTCTAGGTTAACTTTTGAGTTCCAGAATGAAGGTCCTTTTGTCAAAGCTTATAGCATTCTGTATATTTATCCTTTTAGTTTCTCACCCATTGAAGCTCTCTTAACTGGTCCCTCTTTTTCTTGGGCATGTAGGCTTGGGGCAATTCCCTTGGGGGGAAAAAAATGTCCTTTGGGGTCATATAGGTAGAAGACAAGGAAACCAGAATTCAAAACTAGGCAATGGTTCTTAGAACTGGAATCTTAATCATTGTAGTACATATATACTAAAGAGCAAACATGTAATGGGGATGAGGCATGGGATCAGGATAGAAGAGAGGTTCCAGTGCAGTTGTCCCAAACACCAGTTGAGGGCTTCTTTTGAGAGCATGTGGGGTAATACAGTCAGGCTGGCTTAAAAAAAAAAATTGGTAGGGTAGATACAGGTTTTTGTTTCTTTACTGTCTTAGGTTTGGCATTGATCATGGTATAACATTAAATCTTAATAGTAATTCCAAATCTTCTACATACTCTATTCTTACAGAGTTCTGGGTTCTCATGAAAATAGAATTCCTAGATAATCTATTTTTTCAAAGTTCCCAAAGTAGGGCATGAAGATTGTTATCATCAATATGGCACACACACCCAAGCACATATGGAAACATATACATGTGTGCACAGGAACACGTGCACGCACACACACACACATAGAGAAATCCTTTCTGTATATGACGAATGCTGGAATTGGCTCTTTACAAATTATCAGGGTGCAATCTCTCATTTTTGGTTCTTTCCCTCCCAGGTCTGCCTAGTCTCTGCTCACCTCTTCCAGTAATGCTACTGTTAACTGTTTTACTTAAAACTGCTTTGTAACAAACCATCCAACTTCTTGGTGTAAAAGGACAATAATAATTTTATTACATCTTATGGGTTTTATGGATCAGTCTCAGAGACTCCATGCTGGTGAAGTCAGATAGGGATTAAAGATAAAATATCAGACTGTAGGGAATGGGGAGAACCCAAGCAGCTGGGGCTGGGTGGGCCTCTCTCTCTCTCTCTCTCTCTCTCTCTCTCTCCCTCTCCCCCTTTTCTCCCTCTCTTCCTCTCTCCCATCCCCTCTATCTCTCTCTCTCCCTCTCTCTCTCTCCCCCTCTCCCCCCTTCTCTCTCTCTCTCCCTCAGCATTTCTCCATGAGTTAGTTGGGTTAGTTTCACGTCATGACAGCCTTAGGATGTTTGGGGTTCTTGTATGGCAGTTCAGTATTACAAAGCAGAGTGTTCCAGCCAAAAAGACAGAAACTTCATCACATTTTTAATAACCAGCTTCAGAAGTAAAGTGTTACTTATGTTACATCCTACTGATTACAAGCAAGTCATAAACCTGCCCAGATCTGAGCTACTGATGGGACAAAGCTCTAGGAGGATCAGATAATATTATGTTGTTTACTTTTACTATCAGAGATATTTTTTAAAACTTAAGAATAAAAAAATAAAAATAATCTATTACTACCATTCTGGATCTTCTTTCGAGGCTATGGGCAATAGTTCTAATTCACTTTTATAGGCTTTGTAGTGTTATTTGCATTTGTCTCAGGTTTGGGTCACCTGGTGACCAGTCTTGGACTGGCATCATGGTCTAGTTCAATTATAAGATTACTTAGTTTGCTCTTTAGGGTCAGATTCACGTATGTGCACTTTGGAGTTTAGCCTAGGAGGCTATATAATTTTATAGGATCTTTTTTTTTTATCTCTAATATATTACTTCCACTCTTGGGACTACAGATCCTTTGTGTCATAATATAAAGTTCCCTCAAAGTTTTAGGTACCAGCTTGGTTAATTTTGCTGTTACAGTATTGGTAGGGGGCTGGTATAAAAAAGTACAAAACAAAGGAAAAAAAACAGAAAAATTTCTCTACCCTCTGATCCATAAAGGTCTTCTTTCCCAGTCCTTGGATCAAAATAGAGGACTCCTCCAGGAACCCTTTCTGTCTGTACTAACTATGCAGTTCTAGATTCTAGGCCGTCTTCCAGTCCAGGACAGAAGACCATAAGGGTGTCTCGCCCACACCCAGTTGTGCCAGGGGCAGTGGGGTAGTCTGCAGAAAGGCCAAAGAAAGTGCCCAGAAATGTCATGCAAAACATGAATTTACTGGGGAAAGAGGACAAGCGATTAAGAAGAGTTCAGTGGTGACAGGCTGAACAGACAAGATAGCATCTCTCTGCCTCAAGGTGTTTCACCAATCAGTGCCCCTGGTGACATTGTGTCCAGTGGCAGTTTGGGAACAAGTGACACGTCTTTTCCACCGAGCCCTCAGTTCTGCACTCATCCCCACTCAGAGAGGGATTTTATATGTCAGACTGCAGAAGTACTGACATCATCAGCCTGAGCTTGCTTGATTTGCTTAGTTTGCTTGTATGACCAGCATCCTAAGGAGCAAGCAACTGTCCTGGTGTACAGGCAAGAAAGTAGCTTTCTACAGATATCAACAACCTGCCCTTGTTCCCAGTGTGCGTGAGAGAAAGCCAGTGTCTTTCAAGATAATAGGTATCCAGAGTTTCCATCCTGGGCTTGCTGTCATTGCTCTCTTACCTTGGCTAGGCTTTTGGAAACAAAAAGGGGACATTTAGGAACATGGCATGTTATGTCCCCCTTTTCTTTAAGGATGGTACAGGGATATAACAGAAAACTCAGCACCAGCTTGATTCTTGATTCCCCAGTCTGCCATGACCATATGCCTTAGATAACTGCTCTGTGTACCTATCCAGAGTTTCTAGTTACATTCAGTGGGGGAGAGAGGATGAAGGGTGCTTTCTCTTCCTGGACACTCTGTTGAACAGTTAATGTCTGCTTTTTCCCGCCAGAGCTTTCTTTTCCTTCCCATTATCATTTGAATTGGTTCTATCTGCCCAATCCTCAATGTTTGTGGAACCAAGTGAACAGCCTCTTCATGATTCGTTGTGTTGGTCCTGCACTTCACACGAATGCTTCCACATTACTGTCAACAAGACCTGTTTTCAATTCTGTTAATAAGGGTTACTTGATGTAGTTTTCTCTAGTGAAATAGTAAACAACAACAAACACTCTCTTTTTAATCTTCAAACCAACCAAACCAAAAACTTCAGGGGATTCTTAGATCTAAAAAGAATTAGTGTTCCTTGGTCTTATTCAAAAATATATAGTAATGAGATGGCCTCCATTAAAAAGAAAAAAATATTGGATCTTCTGGATTCTGGAGAGTCCATGCTATGTGTATGTGTTTCACACGAGTTTAGTTATTTTGATGAAAAAAATAGCTGATGTTTGCCTTTCCATCTCTACTTTGTTTCACATCTCAGCCTCTGTCTTTCATTATTTTTGTGTCCCATTGTTCTTTGAACTCACGCTTCTTGGTCCTGCTGCAATCCCAGGACATTCTACCACAGGGTTAGTATGAGGGTGATGATGGAAACATAGATCCAAAAGAAACCTTCAAAGTCCCCTACTTCCAAACTATCTGATGCACTGGTCAATTACTCTTTTTTATAAAAAAAACTCTATTATTTACATTGTTGTTCTCCTCAAATTTTAATCCATTAAAAAAAAAACACACAAATTCAAACAAATTTTGCATTTCCTTTACTTTCAACGATGATAAATACTTTCGATAAAACTGCCCAAACACTAAATTATAATTATGTTTAAAGAGTTGATGGTATAGGTGGTTGGACAAGTGACACGTCACAAAGAAATGAACAAGTACAGGTCCACACTATAAATAAATGCTGGAACCTCTTCTGGGTGGTGGTCTCTCTTCTGCAGAGAGCATTCCCTTCAAATGCGTCGTTCAGTTGGAGAGAGAGAATGGAGATGGATTGGAGAAGGGTGCTTCAGACTGAGTTGGGACCATGAGATCTAGACTCAGAATAGAAAGAAGAAAAACAGAAGGTGAAGAAATGGAATAACTGGCACCAAAGTGCATACTACTATGAAAGGGGAAGAGAGGCAGAGTTCCAACGGCCAATTTCTACCTCTCCAGAAAACTGAGAAACAAATTTGGAAGGAGTACAAGGAACATTGGTTAGGGATTAGGAATTAGAAAGCACTAAATTGTAGGATGAGTGATGATTAAATTTTCCCACTCTGTCATTGAATTGACCTGTTTTTAAGTCCCAGATCTTCTTCCCACCAACTGTGTGACCTCAGGAATAATCTAACCTCTCTCAGACTCTGTCTCCTTACCTGCCTCCCTCCTGTGCTCATTGTGATGATTAAACAACAGGTTTGTAAAGCAGTCAGAGCCGCAGCTGGCAAAAGTAAGTGTTAAGTGCTCAGTAAATGGTAGTTGTTCTTATTATTACACCGTTATTTAAGAATAGTTATATCTTCCCAGTGGCTCAGGAAGCTGAGGTGGGAGAATTGCAAGTTCAAAGCCAACTTCAGCAACTTAGCCAGGTCCTAAACAACTTAGTGAAAATAAAAAGGGCTGGGAATGTAACTCAGTGGTCAAACGCCGCTGGGTCCAATCCCTGGGACCAAAAAAAAAGAATACTTATATCTTATTATTAATAATATTTTTAAATGCCAGGTCTATCTTAGTGGTAGTAGTAGTTATTATTATCATGTCCATGGAAGCCCTGAAGTAAAGTGAAGATGGATTGTCTTTCCCTCAGCTCCACAGAAATTCATTAGGGAAATGTTTCCCAACTTGGGAACGTTTGTCTTTGTAGTTATTAATTAGCATTCAGATAACTTAATGTTCCAAACGATCTGTCAAGAATGTTTCTAATTTTAACACCATTACTAACAGAAGGTAGGTGCTATAGCAAAACAGGAATGAGAAGAATATATTTTAAAGAGCGTATTAAGGAGATAAATAAATTGAGTTACCCAAATTATGGATCTGAACACTGAACAAGACTGTGGGCTAATAATGGAGTAGTCCATTCTCTCTGTACAGCCTAAGTGGGTACCGTTTGATTCCCTCATCTGTTGTAAATGGGCTTTGCTTCCAGCAGGTGCCTGGGATTGTTTTGTTTCCAAATGTGAATTTAACAATATTCAATTGGTCTTTTGAAATCTTTGTGAGGAGTTACACACTATTCCAAAATTTCATAAGGAAATGGAATACTTGGATTCAGATATGCATTGTCCCATAGAAAACTTGATTTAAATAATAATTCACTTCTGAGATGAGTTCCACTAAACAAATTCATCATGAGTTGAAAAGTGAAATATTTTAAAATAAAAAGATAACTTTTTAAAAACCTGATGCCATGTTGGTTTTTAAATTAAACAAGAAAATAAGGTTTTAGTCCTCTACTACTCTCTGATTGTGTGACTAACTACATCATTTTAATTATCCAGCCTTCAATTTCTTCATCTGAAAGATGAAAGTATATGAGAGGTTGTGGTAGAAGAATGTTTTTTTTAAACAAAGTCCTTCCCATTCCTATATCCACTAGAAGGAACTGAAGGAGCTAAGTAGAAAAGAAAACTCTTAACTAAGAAAGGTTCTAACCTTGTCCACATTACCCACAAAGAACATCACCCACACAAATCATTATCCAGAAAGAACATCACTTGAAGTAACCTAAAGGAGAAGCTAGGTCCTATTACAGGATTCCTTTAGATCTGAAAACAACACAAACTAGAGATGAGATTGAGGCACCTGTAATCTATCCAGTTCAGAGAGATGGGGGATGGGTGGGCTTCACAAAAGTCCGCAAACCCCTTACTTTGAAACATTCTGCTGCTAAACATCTCATTAAAATGCATGTCACTACTTACAGGGGAATTAAATTACACAAGTCCAGTCTAAAACTAGAACTTTTCTTTGCATATTTGTACACTTGTGAGATGGTATCCAGCTCATCTCGTGATTGTAATTCAGATGATATCCAGCTCATCTTGTGATTGTAATTTGAGTTGCTAATTACTGACTACAGTCCCAAAAGGGCCTTGTGAAAATATTATGTCCTATGAAATAGCACAGTAATATAAAACAAAATTACATTTTATAACATATTGCAGCTTTGTAACAATTGAATACTCAATTTAAGAAGAGATAAATTCACTACTTTCTGAAATTTATTGACAGTTCCCTGTTTTTCTTATATAAAATGTAGTAGTGATACACATATTTTGTATGGTGATACCCTTATCTAGAGATGCCTGGAAAGACATAAAATTGTATTACAAATTGGAATATTTTGTCATATATAAGTCTCATGGACATCTATCTTTCCCCCATATATACATGATACATATTAAGTGTTTATGGAATAAACTGGACATTTTAAAATCATAAATGAAATGAGATATTGAACAGAATCCTATTAGAAGAAACAAAATTACAGGGAAAGTCTGGAATTAGTTCCCCATACTGGTCAACAGGTGGCACTAGAGTAGCTTGAATGTCAAACAACAAAGGGAGGAAATAAAAGAAACAAGCCACCTTTGGGTGAAATGCAGGGAGGCAGCAGGGCTGTTGATATTTGAATAGATCTCATCTGTTTTTCTCAATCGTTCATTGCTTGAAGCAAAGGACACTTCCAGGTACAAGCAAAAGTTGTACTGAACCTTTCTGCCTTGGACTTCTCCTAAAAAATGGATATTATAATAATGCCCACCTTGTAGGGTTATTGTGAGTAATAGTGAGATAATGCCTGCAAATGCCAACAGTGCAGATTGCAGAGTAAGCACTCAATAAATATCAGTCATCATGATTCTGCACAATGATCATGAGGCACAAGTAATATAAATGGACTAGATATTAATACAAGAATGATGTTTAGAATTCAGAGACTACCTAGTATTAAAACATCCATGGTATAGGAATAATCATTTACACTGATAAGGTAACACTTTGTTTTAAATAAGTATATAAACTCAGGAGTTTATTGAATCTCTGAATCTCTGAATTAGAGTTTAAGTATATTTCAATAAGTCTTTCCACAGACAAGTTGGTCAGATAAACCTAAAACAGTTATAAATATTGCAAAACTAGGCAAACCTATTTTGGTTTATTCCTTTACTAACAAGTGTCAGTCCAAATCATATTCAACTCTGCCCAAACACAGGTAATAAAGACTTTCAGTTTTATGAGCTCAGTTTGGTCCTTACCTAGAAGTTCATCAAAGATGGGCAGAATGTTAGAAGAAAGAGGCTGGAATTAGTCTTGCTGATCTAAATTTAATATTTAGTGGACCAGAGGGGAGCTCTTGAGCACTCTCAGAGATATCAAGCTGAACTTGCTCTTCCTAACTTTTGACTGCAAGTTTGGACTTGGAGTAGGATTCTACGTAACCAGCTTCAAGGTTTTCATGCCTTTTTTTTTTTTTTTAAAGAACGTGGCTCTGCCCAGGGCCCCAGACTACCTGCATATCTATTACCTGTTTATCCTATATTTGGATGAACCCACTGTCCCTCAGATATTGAATGAGATTCTACTTCAAAACACACAGATTTTTCTGGAGCAATTGTCACCTCCTGTGACCAGAAGTAGTCAGAGGGAAAATAATTGTCATATCATTTCTTGGAAGTAGACCCCAAACCAGATTAATCCTGCATCCTTCACACCACTTTAGACTTACTTTCAAATCATTGTAATCAGGAAGTGAAGATTCCACCACTAGGCTTCACTGAAATTCAGGAGACAAAGGTTGGTGAAGAAAAACAGGTTTACTCAAGCTAACCTTAAGGAACCTAGAGATCCTTTTGTTTCAAATCTACATTTTGGGGGTAGGGGGTGGGGCTCAGAGGCATGAACAGCTTTCATAAAAGCAGAGCAGGTACAGGGGGACAAAAGGCAGGAAATATACATATGTAGATTCAGTTAAGCCATACTAATCAAAAGCTCCTTACAATTGTTTCCCTGGTTACTGACTGGGCCCAAGGGTGACTGCTTAGTTTCCATTCTCAGCAGGAAGACACTCCAGATGCAGAAAAGCAGTTATCAGGAAGTTGCTTTTAGTTTTAAAATTGCTCTCTTTCACTGCTATTTTAGTGGGGGCAGGCCAAGGACCTTTCCCTTGCCCATGACCATTTCCACCTTCCTTTCTTTTTCTACTACTTTCAGAAAGTCTCATTCATGCATAATGGGAAGGGAAGATTGAAATAGAATAGAGAAAATCAGCTATTACAAAGAAAAGGAGTGATAAGAATGCTTTTGGCTCTGCATAAAATGTTATGCATATGCTATACCTAGAAAATGGAAAATAAAGTGACTCTCAAATCTTAATATAAGAAAATAAGGACTGGGGCTGTAGCTCAATGGCAGAGCACTTGCCTAGCATGTGTAAGGCACTGGGTTCGATCCTCAGCACCATATTAAAAATAAATGAATAAAATAAAGGCATTGTATCCATCTACAATGAAAAATATCTTTAAAAAAAGAAAATTAATATAATTTCATATGGTGGCAATATGGAAATAAAATTGGGATTTTGCTGTCTGAATCCTGCCTCTTCTAATTTACAGGTTATATGACTTTGCGCAAGCTTCAACTCTGAGTCTGTTTCTTCATCTACACAGTGTAGTTATGACAATGTCCATTTTGCAAAGTTTTTGTAAATGCTACATTTTTGGATGGTGCCCATGTCAATCCTTAGGTTAGAGGTTGAAAAGAAACACTCTGTGGGTTGAATGTGCCTCAAAGCTATGTTTTGTTTGGTTTTGTGTCAGGGGGTCCCCAAGACCATCCCAGTTTCCATGATTCACTGGGAGGATTTGCAGTACTCTGCATACTCATGTTACAAGCACCCCAGGTCAGAGGCCCTGCTGGGTTCCGGGACTAGATTCTATTTCCCACAACAGAGATAATAAGAAGTATCATAAAAAAGAAAAATGAATTGCAATTTGGCCCAAACTAGGAAGGCAGATAATCTGCCTCCATTCATTCCCTATAGAAATGTTATAATTTATAGGAACAAAAAGTCAGAAAATACACATATATAAATTTAGTCAGGCTGTGCTAGCCAGTGATATTATGATTTTGGTTTCCTGTGCACCTACCCTGGCTGTGGGGGTTGGGGGAGCAGCTTCTCAGTTTCTAATTTTAGTATGGGAGCTGGGATGAAGAAATATAGGTTACCAAGAAATGAAAGAAAGTGGAAAAAAAAAAAAACTATTTGGGAGTTTTTTATACATAGGGGCCCCATTACACTCATGGTTATGATTTTATCAGGGAAAAAGGATACAAAGTCAAACCAGCAAAGGAAAAGTCACCTTGGGCAAAGACCAGGATAAACTAGGGGCAAACTTCCAGAGTAACACAAGATGTGCTCAGTTGCCCCAGCAATGAGTTGTGATAATGTGTATGAAATGTTGCAAACCCAGAAGCTCATTAGAGACTCAGTGTCCAGAGTTTTATTGAGGACTAGTCATGTAGGTGGGCTTTTCAGGCATGAACAGTTTTTATAAAAGGAGAGGGGTTATAGTGGTTCAAATTCTAGACTCCCAGAAGGAAGACAGGTGATCAGCATAAACCATATTGTTTGTACAAAGAGCTTTGGCATAAGCAGACACTCCTAACAGTTCTAGGAATGGTGGGAACCCTACAGGAATCCAGCCTCCTAGGCGCTAGCCAGAGGCCAGTTGGCAAGCAAGCCTTTCTAAGGATGAACATTAGAGCAGCTAAATTAAACCTTTTTCGGCATGGACCTGCACAGGGTTTTTCCTTTGAAGGTTTTTTTAAAGTTTTGTTTATTAATTTATTTATGCTTACTTGCCATCCTCTAAAAATTAAGAACTTCCACTCAAAATTTCTAGCTTCTTGTGAAAAACAAAAATCAGATATTGTGGCAACAACAGATTCATTTTCCCATATAGCAACAATTGATGGTTCATTTAGATAAGGCTTCAGAATCCCTTAGACCCGCCCCCCATCTCCAGTCTCTACTACTCCCAGTAATCTTTCCCACTTTGAGTGCCAACTGCTATTTATCATTATGCATGTTTGGCCTTAATTGCTTGAACTAAGAGAGGTCAGCTGGCCAGAGACAAGAGAAAGGAGCAGGCGTGCGGTACACTACTGAGTAATGATAATGGAAACAGATCATGATTAATGAATTCCTAGTTACCCAGAAATGCCATAAATGCAGAACTCCTCTCTGGCACTTCCTGTTACAGCAGTTACTTGTGAGTATTCTTGTATTGACATGAAAATACTTTTATTGCTGAATACAATAACTCTGCTTTATTTACTTGAGTTGGTCTTTGTGGCTATTCACCTAAAGATCACTGACCATAATAGTGAATATAAATTAGTCATGGCATATATTGTCAATCAGTACTTTGTAAACTGAAATCATCATCATTATTATTCTAACAAATCTTGGTGGTATGACTAAAATATGTCAACAGAAAGATAAATTTTGTTCAAAGGAAACAGATGCAATAAACATATAGTTCTACCTATCAATGTATCCACTTATTTAGTAACTCAACTATTACATGACAAGAAAATGCTAGATAACAAAACAAAATTTGATCTTTATATTCCTAGCCTCTAAAAAACTACCAGGGATAGAATTGGAGTGAAAAAAAAAATGTTTCCTGACTTTATAAATTTTACCTATAAAGATAACCCAAGGACAGAGGTAAATGAAAATCAGGCTAATGAGAAGAACATGCTAGTGGTGGTTGTAGAAGTATGTTGCATGCCACTAACCACATGGATGATCTAGGTGCTGCTTTTCCAATTCCAATTCCAAAACCAGCATGGCTGCAAGATAAGGAAGAGGAACTGCAATCATGGCAGTATCTGTTGAAAGTTTCATTCTACTTAAAGAATTTGAAATATTCTTTACTTACCTCCCATTTCTTAGACGACTGAGGAAGCAATGAGACTTGACTTCTACTAATAAGGAAAAAAAACTGGCTAGGAAGAAATGCAAGCTGCAAGAACATTAAGAAAAAGAGGCAGTGACAATTAGAGATAGACATTGGGAGTCAAGTTTGATTTTGTAAGTATTCTTTTAATTGTAAAAGGCAGAAATCCAATTCAAATTGGCTCAGGCACAGTTGGATCCAGGTTTTCAAATTAAATAATTAGGAACTGGTATTTCTCTATGTCTTGGTACTATTTGTTTTCCTATGTATTGGCTTCACTCTCAAGACAAGCTCACCTCTTATAGTGGCAAAATAACATCCAATAGCTCTGATCTTATGTCATACTGAACAGGTAGGATAGTCAGACAGTAAGACATAAGCAGGCAGTTAGGGCAATGGACCCCAAATGGATTGTTTTGTGGAAACATTCCACATAATCCAACCACCAAACCCTCTGACCCAGAGAAATAGAAAAAGGAAAGGTAGGATGGACCTGAGCGGAAGCTACAGAGAATTTTCAAACTTAGCAGATAAAAGGGTACAACAAACCAGAACATCATGGACTTGGTCAGTGACAACTCACCTTTCAAATACCTAAGTATTATAAAATTTGAAGCCATGTAGATAAACATTCTTAACCATGTAGATGAAAATTCCTAGGCCTAAACTGTTCCTAGGCCTCTATCAGGACCCCTCCCACTCACTGAGAACTCTGTTTCTTTTCCCTTGAATAAATCTTACTCTTTCTCACTCACTTTCTATTATCAGTGAATTTCATTCTTTGAGTTCACAAGACAAGAACCCAGAAAGGAATTGCTGTTGTCTGCTGCTAAGTTGTAACACTAGCAGGTGTGACCTGCTGTGGAGTTGAAAGAACTATAACACAAACAAGCTCTGCCCCATGCAATAATAACAGCAGAAAATCTAGCTTTTGTACAAGGTTGGCAGCCTCATTAGAAAGAAAGCAACCCTTTCCCAATAGTTTCAACAGAAGTCTGGGATTTGAGAATCATTAGACAGGCTTGCATTATGGTACCACACCGAGACCAATTATGTGACCTGGGTGATGGTGGGCGTAGGAATATACCAGGAATATACCAGATCTAAATTAAGGAAGTGAAGTTAGCAATAATGAAACCATAGAGACAGAAAATGAACAATTCCATGAAGGAAAATTGAAAAGCTACAAGATTTAAAGATGCTGGGAATTCATTTATTCATTTACTCAACTGATTACTGAGTTCCTACTATATGTAGGCTTGTTTTAGATTCCAAGTATATAATAGTGAATAATATAGACAAACATCCCTGCTTTATTGCTTTATTCCAGGTGGGGGTGGAGGATACATAATTACAATAACATTTAATATTTCAAATGGTGATATGCATAGCGATGGAAAATGTCAGGGAAGGGGCTAGAGATTGCTGGGGAGGAGGGAGGCTGCAATTTTATTTAAGGTTATTGAATTATTGGAGAACACCTTGCTAAGAAGGGGACATTTTTTTTTTAATTGTAAACAAATGGGATACATGTTGTTTCTCTGTTTGTACATGGCGTAAAGGCATACCATTTGTGTAATCATAAATTTACATAGGGTAATGTTGTTTGATTCATTGTTATTTTTCCCTTCCCCCCCACCCCTCCCACCCCTCGTTTCCCTCTATACAGTCCTTCCTTCCTCCATTCTTGGCCCCCTCCCTTACCCTAACTCTAACCCTAACACTAACCCCTCCCACCCCCCATTATGTGTCATCATCCACTTATTAGCGATATCATTCGTCCATTGGTTTTTTGAGATTGGCTTATCTCACTTAGCATGATATTCTCCAATTTCATCCATTTGCCTGCAAATGCCATAATTTTATCATTCTTTATGGCTGAGTAATATTCCATTGTATATATATACACCACAGTTTCTTTATCCATTCATCAATTGAAGGACATCTAGGTTGGTTCCACAATCTGGCTATTGTGAACTGAGCAGCTATGAACACTGATGTGGCTGTATCTCTGTAATATGCTGATTTTAAGTCAGAAGGGGACATTTGAGAAAAAGTAGTTCAGGGAATGAGCCATGTGGATGTCTCAGATAAGAAGGTGAGAGAACAGCAGTGTAAATATGCAGAATGAGCCACGGAAGAGTAGGAGATGTGGTCAGTGATCATAAAATGTCTCATAGGCTATTGCCTTTGGTTTTACTTTGAGATGAGAAAACATTGGGAGATTGAGCAAGGTAACATGATCTAGCTAAAAGTAGACTGAAGGAAGGAAGCAAGATGTAGGTAAGCGATTAGTGCTATAATCTAGAGACGTTAATAGTTTCAACCAAAATGATCAGAGAGTACTTGGGGAAAGTGGTCAGATTCTGGATATATTTTGAAGACAGTTACCATCATATTCTAATTGGGTAGAAGACAAAGAATCAAGACTAATTCTAATATTTTTGGCAAGAATGGCTAGAAGGATAGAGTTGCCATTAACTGACGTGGAGAAAACTGGAAGAAATAGGTTCATAGGGGAATAAGAGTTCAATTTTAGACCTGTTAAATTTGAGATTCCTGTTACAACTCAAAATGGAGATGTTGATAGGCAGTTAAATATGAATTTGGAATTTAAGCAAGAGTCCCTGGCTGGAGAGTTATCTTGTATATATAGATGGTATTTAAAGCAATGAAACTGGATGAGATCACTAAAGGTAACAGTTGAAGATAAGAGTTCCAAGAATGAGACTGGATCCTGAGAAGTAGCCAATGACAGGGTGAGATTATCTCGGAAGCAAAAGCAGTTAATATCAAATGAAGTGAGATCAAATGAAAATAAGAACTTGTCACTGGGACCTAGGGTCCCAAGAAGGCCCCCAAAGGAAAGCAGACCTCAATTGAGGCCATGAGAATCCTTGACTCTCTCAGAAAGGAATTTCAGGATTGGTCAAAGTGAGGCACAGAGAGAAAGAGGCATTGAAAGAAAGCAAAAAGTATACACTCTAAGAAGTACACACACAGGGTAGAGGGTGGGCAGTGGAAAGGAACACATAAACTGTACCATATCTAGGTATATTTATATGTGTAAAATCTGTAGTATAGAGACATGATTTAAGAAGGTATTTTAGTCCTCCTTGGTATTGGAGACAGAATACACTGATCATACTTACTAGCGATTTTTTTCTTTTTTGTTTTTGATTAAAAAAATCCATAATAAATTCCCTATCAGGGGTTTAATGAATTCACTTTGTGAAGTTAAACAGTGTAGGGTTTGATCAAAAGTATGACACATGGATGAAGTATCATATCCTAAAAATATAAATCACAAAAGCATCTACTTGTTGAGCAAAGGCATTCTTGGACCTGTTTTTCTTTTGGGTTCAGGTCAGGAAAGAAGTTATTTATAGACATGTGAATAAGGTCCAGGTTAGGAAAGAAGTTATTTATAGATGTGTGAAAATTTATTGACTTAATAGTGTGGCTTGTGACAAAGTATGTAAAAAGTATAGTTTAAATCTGGATTTTAGCCAGGTACAGTAGCACACACCTGTAATTTCAGTGACTTAGGTGGCTGAGGCAGGAGGATTACAAGTTCAAGGCCAACCTGGGCACCTTAGTAAGAACCTGTCTCAAAAATAAAAAAGGGTTGAAGAAGTAACTTAATGGAAAAGCGCCCCTGGGTTCAATCCCCAATACCACTAAATAAATACAAACCCCCACCACACACACATACATATATTTGGATATTTAATCCATGTGAAAGTGGATTTTAAATCATAGCCTGTTTTGTTCTATGTCTCCTTTCTACCTATTCTGTGTCTTCTATCCTACTCATACTGACCTTTGCATTTACCTCTGAGGAGGCCTTAACGTGAGCAATTTAAGTGATTGGCAGTAAAGAAAGTCCCATTGGAGTCTGTTCCAGAAAGAATGAAAAGAAACTTGGAGACTGAAAATATTAAGCAACAATAACACACAGTCTATCTGTATGTGTTTTGCAATAAAAGGGAGCAGAGAAATGGGGTAGTAGCTAGGGGAGCTAGCTGACTAGTTAGTTGGGTCAAGAGATTTTCAAATGGGAGAAATTTGCAAATTGATAGCTTGATTCAAGGGAAAGGGGAGGGGGAGCTGATGATGTAGGAGAGTGAAGGCAGAATGGAACAATGTTCTTGAGGAGATATGCAAAAACAACAGATGTCTACTTCAAAAACATATGGGAAATTTAGAAACCCCGGATTTCCTAACAGCCCAGAGTAAAGATAACTATCCAATGGCCAACATAGCTAAAAAGGGAAAACAGATTCAGAAGAATGAGAGGGCCGCAGAGGTAGAATTCTGATGGAGTTGAGGACTCTGACTTGACTGAATTTTGATTACCATTGGCCTTCATTCAGATGCATCTGAATGTGCAGACAGGGCAAGAGTCCTCCATCATTGTGCATGAGGAGAACAGAAGTCTCCTGGTGGAGAATTCATTCCAAGGAAAAAGAGGAGGCCTGCTAAGTTTGACCTAATAACTGGTCAGAGGGGAGGTACAGCTAGCAGTAAGCATGGCATCTGACTCTCGGATTTGGCCTCTGGTCCAGCCTCTGTAAACCCGTATTAGGATGTGAAGGAGAGGTGAATACAAGAATTGAAAGCTCTGTTTCAGTTAACTGTATAAGATATTAGACTCAAATACAATCCTATCATATTACTCATCTGCTGATACTAACACAAAAAGGAGAAATTCCTTGATCTCACTTAGGAGCAGCACCACCTTGGTGCATTGAAATGTGTCCAAAAACTGTTGCCCCCTACCAGTCACTTCAGTACCCAGGTCTGCAGTGGAGACCAGTTCTGCGTGGCAGTAAGAGGCCAGTCCTCATTATTCTGCAGGGGTGGTAACCAGTTCTAACAGTGGGAGCGATTTTAATAGTAGCTTCAGGACCCCTTAGTGTGGGCACACCACTATGATGGTGGACACAGCAGCAGTAGCAGAAGACAGGCACTGTCACGTGACTCCATGGAAAACATAGATATGGGTCAAAAACAGGGGCCCAGAAGAGGATAGAAGCATGGCAGATGGAGGTGGAAGCTGCTATGATGTATTTATGAGCACCTGCATCATACCACCTAAGAGAGTCTCCTAGAAACAATATGTGGAGACTTTGAGGGTAGCCAGAAATACCATCACAGAGGATTGGGGTAAAACTCGTAAATAGCTTACCATTTATTACTGTTAATATGGTTCTATTTTATCCTTAAATTGGTGTGGCTAGGGAAAAATTCCAATCACTGATGAGGATGAAAATACTAAAGAAACACATGTGGCTGAAGAGAATGGGCTCTATCAAGATATACACTGATGATAGAAAGAGGTATGTACAATCAGGGATGCATACAGAGAAAACAGAGGAAGGAGAAAGCACAGAATCCTCTGTGGTTAAGGATAACAAAACAATTGCAGTTTTTTTTTTTTTTAACTATATTTAAAGCAAGAAAATGATGTAATGCTGACAGATGGCAGAGAAAGTGTAACTATTTAACTACAGTTTTGCTTCCTCTTCTCTTCTTCCACCCCTATCCTTGCTGGGATTGAACACATGATAGGCAAGAGCTTTACCACTAAGCCATACCCCCAGTCCTCTTCTTCTTAAATAAAGAAGTGGCCTTCAAAGTGGGAGGTAGAAAACATAACTAAGCAGGAACTGGTCCGAATTGTATAATGTTGAGAGATCCTCATTAATTCCACTTTTTTCTATTTTCTGAAATATTTAGAGTTAGTACTACTCTTTTAGTTTAAAATACACTGTTTTATTGAAAAGGAATTAATATTTGACATAGGCAAAATACTTAGTAAGAGTTCAACTCAAAACTTAAGATAATTCTAAATCCACAAATCCAGTTTAATTCTATCCTAAGGGACTGATGTGATGGTGGGAAAACAGCTATAGACTTTAAGCACAATGAAGAATAAGAAAGTTTCTAAAAGACTATAATGACTTTTACAACTTATAAATCAATTTTTTATGTCTAATCTAGCTAGCATTATCTGCTAGGTGCTGGCATTGAGCTAGACTAGAGTTCAGCAAACTATCCCCAGGGCAAATCAACGTGACGCCTATTTTGTGAGAAGATTGATTAAATAATTTGAAATAAAATCAAAAGAAAATAATTCATGACATAAAAATTATAAGAAGAATTAAACTTTAAAGTTCACAAAGTTTTATTAGAGCACAACCATGCCCATTTGTTTATAAATTATCTATTTTATGCAACAATGGCAGAGCTGGGTAGCTGTGACAGAGATTGTATGACTTGCTTAGCCTAAAACATTCACCATTTAGTCTTTTTTTTGTTTTGTTTTAAAGCACCCATTCCTAGGTAAGATGCGTATCTGACATTATCTCTAATTCACAACAACTGTGAAAGTTTGTTATTTGGCTCTCTTCAGATCCAACCCAGGGAAGTCGGTTGGGAAGTCCCTATTATACCTGTGATAAAACTGAAATTCAGAACATTTCACTGACTTGCTCAAGGACTCATGTTAGTCTACTCTAAAAATCCCACATTTCTCACTTTCTTTCTTTCTTTTTAATTTATGAAGAATAGATTCTATTTCTCACAGTGCTGAAGGCTGAGAGTCCAAGATCAGATGCCAACTTCCAAGATGGCGCCTCATTGCTTTGTTCTCTGGAGGGAGAAACCCTGTCCTCACATGACTGAAGGTAGAAGGGCAAGTGAAGTCAATGCTGTATGAAGCCTCTTTTGAATGCCTCGTTCCCACTCAGAAGGGAGGGACCCCTGATTGCCTTTTTTTAAATTAATTTTTAAAATTCTAATTAGCTGTACCTTCATACCATCACATTGGCGACACCTAAGTTCTGAAGGGAACACATTTGAACCTATGTAGATCTAACTTCTAGTATATTGTTAGTTTAATTCTCTAAAATAAGTAGAGTCCGCTGATTTGTTCTGGGGTATTTCCTTTTAGGTGAAAGTAGGACAGAAAGAAAGCCCACATTCTTTTATACCATATCATACACTGTGAAGATTGGTAATAATCAGATATTTTGCTTTTTTTGAAATAGAGAAAATGGTTCACTGGAAAATTTTAGACTAATTGTGTTTCATTTTAAAACTCAGATACAATCAAAATAAATTGTACATGAGTGGCTATAAAATGTGAGAAAAGTAATTACTCAGTAAGAATACTTTCCTGCTTTTATCATGTTTTATATACTGTGAATACATTAAGATACAAGAAATAAAATTATAAAGAAAGACATTTTTGTATAATGCTTTACAATTTTTTTAAAGCACATCTACATGTACCATTTTATTTAAGATCACAACTCCTTTAGCTTAGCAGTGTAGGTATTGTTGGCCCTGCTTTGCAGACAAAGGTCAGAAAGTTTAAGTGGCTTGTCTAGAGTCATAAAACTAATTAATGACAGAGCCAGGACTTGAATCCAGGTCTTCTTTCAATTCAGTTCTCAGGGCATAATAAAATAGTTACTATTTCTTACATTCTTAATGTGCCAGTAATTTGTTTTAAATGTTTTAATCATGTTAACTAATTTGAGTTTTATGATGACTCTGTGAAATATGTTCTATATTATTGCCATTTTATGAATGAATAAACCAAGGCAGAGCAGTCTGGTCACTTGACCACAGAGCTTACGTTAAGTAGTAGAATCAAGCTCTGCACTAGACCATCTGGCTCTAGAATCAGATCGCTCAACCACTGTAAACTCTTCCTCCTCCCACTGCATCTGACAGCACCCCATGGTACTACTCTAGACAATTAACAAACCCATGTGCTGGGTGAAAGTTAGTTACATGACTACATTGTGGATCAATAGCAATACTAACAGCAGTGATTAAGGAGTTGCAGTATCTTTAGTGGAATTTAAGAAAAGGAGTTGGTTGGTTGTTTTCTTCCTGGCTTGTATTGCTGGTTAAATGCAGGTACACAGATTTACAGATTCTATTATGTGCTTTTAAGTAAGTAATTCTCTCATTCTGAGAGGATTGCCTGAAGAAATTCCTGCAAAGAAACTCTGCAGTGGACAGCTTAAATTTTCATATGCTGATAAAGAAAGCACAACAAACCAGATAATGGCAGAGCCACTAGCTCTGGCCCCAGATACTAAAGTCATCGATGATCTAAGCAGATCCAACATACATATAGTCTCATTGCTTTCTCGAAAAGTGAAACTAATAATAGGCAAATGATATAAAATAATAGAGAAAATAATGTTGCAATCAAAACAGTTGGAGATTGTTGATGGACATTCACAAAGTAAAGTTGAACAAGGCCTTGAAGGTGAGGGGAAGAGGGGGCTGGATCATTGAGTTCAGGAAATACCAGGAATGTTTAGATACTTAAGCTTGTTCATATGATCTGTACCTTAGTTTTGCAAATGTTACAATAACCTAGGTATTATAAGCAACTCTCTTGAAGTTACTTGCATTTATTCTAAATCAGTGACCTGTAGGGCATGGTCCTAAGACCAGCAGCATTAAGCATTAACTGGGAAACAGTTGAAGATGCAAATAAATTTTGGAGCCTACCCCAGATCTACCACATGAGAAACTCAGGGGGTGGGGGCAGGCAGTCTATGTTTAAACAAGCCCTCTACATGATTTTTTTATTTGGTAAACCCATACTGTCCTAGTCTAGAACAGTTAGATGAGAAATAACTAGAATGATAGGCAGGCATTTCTTAATACTCAAAGATAATTAATATCTATAAAGATCATTCAAAGTAAATTTATCTAAGACTACAGTACTTCAGACTTGTTATTCAAAGTCCAGAGACCAACAGCATCGACATTCTTGTGAGCTTACCAGAAATTCAGAATCTAGGCTCCCTGCCCTGACTTAATTGGATCAGAATGGGCGGTTTTTAACAAGATTTCGAGGTGATCCCAACCCACGTTACATTTGAGAAGCTTGCTTCCAGAAAACAATTTTAAAATGTTTGGGAGTTAATTTTTAAAATGATACTTTGGCTGTTTCCTTTGGACAAAACTGTATGAAAGCATGATAAGACAACCTTTGCCACTTTATATTCAACTTCTGTAGCACTATTGTAACTTTTGTGACAAAAGAAATTTGAGGGCTTTATGATTTTCCAGAGGGTTTCTTTTCATCTTTGGTAGTTATATGATTCTCTTCTGAAGTGGCCATCTTCCCTGTTTATTTTCTCTTACTAGATGCTCCTGGGTCTAATGCCTCACTTGTCAACAACTTTTTATGACCCAGTAGTTTTCCAACATTATGTTCACCAACTTCATGAAATATATCTGTTTTTAAAAAACTCGAAATCCACTTTAGAGTCAATTGCCAGTACATTTGTGCATATTTACATCCAATATTCTGGGAACAGCTTTCTGCAGCATGTTGACAGGATGGGTGGGGATGGAAGCCACCCAGCTGGAGGGTGTTGGGGTGGGGCTGATTTTAAATATGGTCCGGTCATTAGTGAGTGTGTTTCTATTATGATAATTATTTGCTTTCTTTGGTAACATAACTGGGCAGGCAGGCTAATGAAAACCCAGTTAGCAACGACCTAAATATTAAGGGTAATTATCTCTGGGCAGTTAAAAGTTCAGACAATTTTGAATTCCTTGTTGGCGCTTATCTGTATTTTCTAAACTTTTTAGAATGAACGTATGTTATTTCTACAAGGAAAAACCCCCTGCTAATTAATAATTTTTTAAGTTGAGGTGTAATTTACATTCAGTAAAATGCAGAGAGATCATAAATGTTCAGTTTCAAGAGCTTCGACAATTGTATACACCTGTGTAACCACCACTCCAAACAAGATATGAGATATTTCATCATCTGAAAGATTTCTTTGTGTCCTTTTAAGCCAGAAAGGTCCCAAAGATAGCACTCCTCCTGTAATGTACACATGGCCCCTAAGGCTTTCTCACCTCTAGAGTGGTTTCAATGTGCTACTCTGGAATAGCACTTCCTATCCCGATTGCAGTAAATATGCATTTCATTGACCTTAACAATAGAAAGTAAGGAGACAAGGGTAGTGAATGCTGCATTCTGCATTTCTTTCCATATACTTCCCTAGTGTGTTTCTAATTCATATTGTGAGTAGTTAAATGAGAAAAATTCCATAATTTCCCCTGCCCCCACACCTTTCCTGTTTCTCTTTTTCCTTCCTACTGTGAAACAGTTATCATGCTGCCAGCAGAGAATTCTATTAAAATGAAAACTTTGTCCTTGCCAAGGACAGACAAGAGGCTCCACAGAGGAAGAGTTTGCATCCCCACTTCTGGCTCCTTCCCACCGCCTGCCGCCTGCCTCTTAAATATCTATCTTATTGCTCTGATTTATGGTCATGATAAAAACAATTGCTAATTAAGATAATTAATGGGTGGGGGTATAGGTCAGTGGTAGAGCACTCGCCTAACATGCAAGAGTCCAGGTTTGATCTCTGGCACTACAAAAGATAAATAAAATAGTTTAAAACATGGAGAACTTTCTTAAAGATTATCTTTTGTTAACCTTCCCTGCAAAACCCCATGAAATGCTAATATTCATCCATTCATTCATCATTCACTCGCTCATCCACACTCTCATTCCCTTGTTCATTCACACACAGCACACATTTATATTTATAGATACTATTTGCCAGGCAAAATACTAGGCTGTAAGTAATAATGGCAAAAAGGAATAGTCCCTCACAAAGCTTATTATGTAGTGTAGGAAGCAGATAAGTAAACAGCAATTATGATTCAGAATGTACTTATTCACGTATTTATGCGTTTATTGAACCCAGTTTAATCATAATAATGAAAAGAAAAGCAATCTAACCAGCAATAGGCAGAAGATAGATTATTGCACAGCTACTTCAAATGTTTTGTGACCATTGAAAGTTATTTTTTGGAAGATATATTTGAGGATATATTAATGATATAATTTAAATGTTTTGAGAGGAAGAGAGAGGCGAGAGGAACTAGAATACCAGCTAGAAGAAATATACTTAAAAATTAAAAGGTCTTATCTCTGTGAGGTGGAATTTTTCTCCTTTATATGTTCCTATATTTTCCTACTTTTCTAGGACTAATATGTTACTTTTATAATCAGATAAAAATTATACATGAAAAATACTTATAATATTGTTATAAGTATGCCAACACATCTGTCAGTACCTACTGATGGTATATTTACCCGCAAATACATCTTAAGTTAAAAATGTGTCTTTCTAATGAAATCTTCATTTTAAAAAGTTTATTTCCAGTCAGGCACAGTGGTGCATGCCTATAATCCCAGCATCTTGGGAGGCTGAGGCAGGAGGATGGCAATTCAAAGCCAACCTCAGCAAAAGGAAGGTGCTAAGCAACTCAGTGAGACCCTGTCTCTTTTTTATTTTTTAATTTTTATTTTATTTTATTTTATTTTTTTGAGACCCTGTCTCTAAATAACATTCAAGGGCTGGGGTTGTGGCTCAGTGGTAGAGCGCTCGCCTAGCCATACGTGAGGCCCTGGGTTCGATTCTAGCACCACATAAAAATAAAAAAAGTAAATAAATAACATTCAAAATAGGACTGGGGATGTGGCTCAGTGGTCAAGTGCCCTATAGTTCAATACCTGGTAAAACCCCACACATACACACACAAAGTTTGTTCCCTTATAACTTTTCTTTTACTGTTATTTATAATGAGTTTTGGTTTTAAAATCCAATATTTAAAGAAGAATTTTAAAATATATATATTTATGTAGAATTTATAGTGATTTTACTTTATTTCATTTAATCTAAAAATAACACACAAAGAAGGAAAGAAAGAAAGAAGAAAGAAAGAAGAAAGAAAGAAAGAAAGAAAGAAAGAAAGAAAGAAAGAAAGAAAGAAAGAAAGAAAGAAAAGTAAAAAAGAAAGCAAGCAAGCCAGCCAGGAGGTCAGGAAAGAAGAGAGAGAGAGAGAGAGAGAGAGAGAGGAAGGGAGGGAGAGAGGGAGAGAGGGAGAGACTGACTCAACAAGGAGAAAATGAGAAAATATATACCCCATACACCCAGGGACCTACCTCCTCCAGCCACACCCTACCTGCCTATAGTTACTACCCAGTTGATCCCTATTGGCAGATTAATGCACTGATTAGGTCTAGGCTCTCATAACCCAACTATTTCACCTCTAAACCTTACATTTTCTCACACATGAGCTTCTGGGGGACACCTAATATCTGAACCATAACATGGGGACTGAACTCAGGGGTGCTCTACCACTGAACTACATTTCCAGCCCTTTTTATTTATTTATTTATTTTTTTATTTTGACACAGGGTCTCCCTGAGTTGCTGAGTCTGGCCTTGAACTTGGAATCCTACTGCCTCAGCCTCCAGAGTCACAGGGATTATAGCCACTGCACCCTGCTGCTTTTTGTGTTTTTTTTTTTTTAATTGGGGAGGGGGTTTAATTTCAATATTTAACTTTAATCTGTCAGTTTCTATTGGGGCTCCCCATTTCTCTGGCCTTATGTTTTCACATGGAGCTAAGGCAGTTAAAATAACACTTTTGGCTGTTCTTGCCATCCCTTGTTTCATTCTTGACTTACCTAGGTAGTGAGAATGCCCAACTCAGCCCCTTTCTCTCTCTCTTGGATGCGCCTGCCTAGGAAATGCGCCTTTAGTTCAGCTCCTCTTCCATTTAGTGAATGTACTAAGGTAGAGTCAGCAAGAGACCAGTGAAGAAGGGCTGAGTACACTAGCTCATAATTGAGTATTAAGAAGCTCGTCCTCCACGCTTGAAGCCAGCTTTTGTTTGACCGCAGCTGTTAATGCACCACTCATGCCTCTGCACATCGCTAGACTTGCTGCTGAGGCCTGGCATCTCTTTATTTCACTGCAGGAGTTATCTTCAGCCCTACAGGAGCTATTAGTTGTACAAGTAGAATCGGAAGGGCAGAGGAAGCCAGGCATGGTGGCACATGCCTGTAATCTCAGCAACTCAGAGGCTGAGATATTAGAATCACAAGTTCAAGGCTAGTCTCAGCAACTTAGCGAGAATGGGTCTAAAAATAAAAAATAAAAAAAAAAACTGGGTATATGGCTCAATGGAAAAGCATTCCTGGATTCAATGGTTCAATCCCTAGTACCAAAAAAAAAAAAAAAAAAAAAAAAAAAGAAGGAGGAAGAGGAGTTGTTGTTGTTAATAAACACCATCTTCAACCAGTGGGACAATCTCCCTGTCTTCCAGAGGGGCCATTCTAAGGTGTGTTCCACACAGGTTCTCAGGGGTCCTCAGTAGGACTGAGCTCATCGACACATTCTTTACTAGCTTTTCTCCCTTCTCTGTCTCTCTTTCCTACATCCTCACTATACTTCCTGGGACCACTGATACAGGTCTTAAAAATCAGTGTTCAGTCCCCCAGTGTTGAAGATTAAACACCTGAGAAACACCAAGGCAAGAGCAGGAAGTAAATTTTATTTAAGAAACAGAACAGAGATAGATAGATAGATAGATAGATAGATAGATAGATAGATAGATAGATAGAAACCTCCGGAGATGGGGACCAGAACTGATGCCCATGGCAGTGGGGTGTCTTGCTCCTTTATAGATTTTAGGTTTCCTTTCTTCTCATGCCTATGTGACCAAAAGGCAGGAAGAGAGCCGGCCAGGGGTGATTGCTTGTGTTGACAAGGGAAGTCCTTCACCTCCCCTAGAGGCTATTAGTAACCAGGTGATAGGGAAGTGCTATCTACCCATTTCCTTTTCTTTGGTAATCAGCTACCTGTTTGCCCTGGACTCATTCCTCACTATACTTCCTAGGATCACTTCCCTGCAAAATCTTGGTGGACCTAAGGTGCTCAGTAATAAAGTTGATATTTTGATCTTCATCTCTCTGACTCTTATGTCCATCTCTCAATGATTGTGAACAATCTCTTGTTAGGAAAAATGGGACTTTAAACCACCCCCCTCCCCCCACCCTACTCGCACATAGAAGCTTTTTTAATCCCCATGTTACAAACACAGTTAAATAACTTGTTTTGGATTAAATTACATTATTATTACCATAAATATGAATCTTATCTCATCTACTTATGTATGGCATTGCACCCCCTTCCCGGAATATGGTCCATCTGTGAAAGCTTTCTGAAACGGCCAATCACATCTGACAGTCTATCAATCCCACTTTTCCTTGCTGACATTGCTTGTGTCGCCTGCTCCTGTGGCACCTGCTAATCAGGTTCTATACTTTTGCATCATCATGGTATGTCCTTGGCCTTTCTCCGGTGGTGGACCCCCTTTCCCTCTTTCTTAGTTTACTCTTATTTCAGTGGAGCCCAATAATTCCCACAATCTTTCTGAGAAGAAAATAGGGGAGGCAAATTATTTAAGACCGGGGTTGTCTGAAAATATATTTACTTTTGCACTTTATGTCGAGTATGGATAAGTACAGAATTTAACTTAGAAATTACCTTCTTTTAGAATTTTGAACTTTTAATTGTCTTCTAGTTTCCAGTGGTTGTGACTGGGAATTCTGATCCATTCTGATCCCTGATCCTTTTTTTTTTTTTTTTTCCTTTCAAATACCTTCTCATACGTACATTTAAAAATCCTTGATCTTCTGATATCTCACGACATCTTTCCTTGGTTTCATCTTTTTGCATGACTGTCCTGTCATTCTGAGAAACTGGCTTGTACTTCTCTGATTTTCTTCTCTTTGTCATTTGTTCTTTCTAGGAAATTCACTTAACCATTATCTTCAAGCTTTCTTTTGACTTTTAATTTCTACCATATTGTTTTTTAATGTTTAAGAGCTTTTACTGTTCTCTGAATATTCCTTTAAAATTATCTCTTTTTTTCTCATAAATACCTTACTTTTATCTCTCTGAGGATATTATTACAGTTTTTCACTTTAATTTTTCTATTCCCTGAATTATCTCAGAGTTGTCTCAGAAGTTGCTGTGTCTTTCATGTTAAAAGCTCTCCTCCTTGGTTTTGCAAGTTACTAAAATGTTGACGGGAAGTCCTGTTTGCATGTTCAGGGTTTGTTTGTATGTTTGCATGTTGGTGGACTTCACTGTACATTAACTAGGAAGTAATCTACTGGTTTCATTAGGACACCTAATTGACCATTTATGAAGGTGTTGTCTCCTGAACAGCCAGCTATCTTAGAGGTGGTCTCCTGTCTTCTGCCTGGGAAATATCCACCTGGCTTCCAGAATTCTTGAGCATCAAAAGAAAGGGAGAAGTCTCGATGTTCTGTATGTGGACTTACACTCAAATCTCTCCAAGTGTGACCCCCTCAACCTGGTCCTCAGCTATGTCTAGTGTCCCTAAGATCACCTCAGGAACAAATACTGTTAGGGATTCTGCCCTCTTCTGATGGAGTTGTCATAAATGCATTTGGTGTAAATCTTTGATCTGTCTACAACTGGTTTCTTAAAATGCATTTTTAGAAACTATATTATTGGATTTAAAAAACATGAGGACATGAACCTTTAAAAGACTTATAAAATTTGTTAAATAATTTTGTTTGAAAGATTGTTAGTAAACTCACCCTTGATTCAGGAGAAGACCTTGCTTACCTATGTCTGTTCAAGGGTATTTATATATTAATAAAATATATGAATATAATGATAACAAAGAAAAGTAAGTTACTGAAGTATGACTGTGTCTTAGGCATTATGAAAATATAATGAGCTATATTACTCTCCAGTAGAATAATTTTTAAAGATGTGCACACTTTTGTAACATTTGCCCTTTCTCATTTTCCACCAGGCACCCACAACAGAAAAGAACCAAAAAAATTTTGAAACGTTGCTCAAATAATAGTAGTATTCAATCATCATTGGAAAAAATAATAGCTCTAAAATATCAGTGCAGCATTAGTTATTCAAAAAGATGCTTGCAAAATCAATGTATCAAACTTTCTCAAAATTTGGAGTGCTGGTAAAAACTATATGTATCATCAATTAAAGTAGATAAAAATAATGCCAGAACTCACCCCCCTCCGTAGGTCAGTGCTCACTGCTGAGTGTGCTATAATTATGTACACTAAATGAGCTACAGCTTGAGCTAATAATACCATACTGAGTGCTAGAAAGCTGTAATTATGCAACAACATAATGTGCACTTGGCAAGATTTTCAGTATTGGGGAATCTACTGTCAAATAGCATCTGGCAGAGTTAAAAGTCGAAGTTGGGGGTTAGAATAATTGGTCTAGACGGAACTAATTCAGGACATTGCGGTTCTTGCGAATAAATCATGTCTATTAGATAACCAAAGGCAATGATAATGAATATATCTAGAAAAAGCTTAAAGTCTTAAATAACTCATCACCTTACTTTAAAACACAAAGTATTTCCAAGATGGAACACCTGCTACATACCTGTGCACTGCACTATGTGCAAAAGATTTTTAAAAAGTAAAAAATCAAAACTGGGCAAGATGCCCCACACCTGTAATCCCAGTGGCTCTGGAAGCTGAGGCAGGAGGAACATGACGTCAAAACCAGCCTCAGCAACAGCAAGGCCCTAAGCAACTCAATGAGAACTGTCTCTAAATAAAATACAAAATAGTACTGGGGATGTGGCTAAGTAGTTGAGTGCCCCTGAGTTCAATCCTGGGTATCTAAATAAATAAATAAGGAAAGGAAGAGAGAATACTTCACTGGTACATGTAATTGTTACATGGAATTTGTGATATCATCGAGATACATACATTCTCAAATGAATTAACTCCATTGACAACCCTGCTGACTTTAATGATTGATTTTGCATCAAATCACTACTCTGTTGTTTTGTTTAAAAATATTTTCATTATTTTTTATGTTTTCCCCATAGATTAACAAGATCACTTTCATAAAGTTGTTTTTGTTATAAATTCCTGCCTCTTTGCTAAACCATTGTATTTTATATTGTGTCCTGTCTACCTTAAGAGATTATTCCATTGCTATAAACTTGTCTTTCATTCTGTGTCATGTGATAAATACAGAGAATTCTGTTCCCTTCAGTAAGGTTTAATCTTGGTGTCCTGGTTGGATGATGTGGCTCTGAATTCCATTTAACTTATGAAAAACTTCAGGTGAAATCTGTTAGGTGTGGTTTAAAGTACGTATGCTCAAATTTTACCAAGTACCATGAAATTATTCTGATAGAAATTATTATTAACTAAGTGATTTCTTGTACTTTTTAGATGTGAAAAAAATTTTATTCCAATTGATTTGATCATTTTCAGAAACTTGTTTTTAGAGGCATCTAGATTTCTTGTGAGTATTTAGGGAAATTCCCAGCTTCTAAAATCATGTGTTTGCATGAAATCTTTTCCAAGTTTATTTGGATAGAGCAAATTTGATTTTGAAGATGTTCAAGTCAGGAAGCGACGTGTATATTTTGATGCAATTAATCTCTTGAAACTCTTATTGAGAAATGAATTTGGATCATCAAGTAACAACCATCACTATGACTTGGGTGTTTTTGATAAGTCACCATTTAGGAAACTACTCAAGAGGGCTTTTCTCCCTCTAAACCATGGGTTTCAATTTTCTTCCCATTGTGAGTACTGGTGAGAATGTGCAGAGGTTAAGTGTGGCTATTCAAAATGAAGCTAAAGAATACTGATTACTACTCTGCCCACTGATACAAAGTTGTAGAAGCAGTACTGCTCTTTTGTAACATTATACATTCATAAAACATTTGTAATTATATAGCCAAAAAAGGAATGAGCATATGAATAAGAAAGCAAAAAGTAATTGTAGGTATCGATTTGGCAGAATTAAGCTGCTGATCATTGAGATGCAAAGCAGACAACCTGTGCCATTAAATTAGACCAAATGATTTTTACAATATGCTCCATAAAGCTGTATGTTGGTGACTAGATAATTGGTTTTTCCTAATGTTTTGGAGAAAGTGCACAATTTCTTTTTCTTTTTTTCTCTCTTTCCTGCCTCCTTCTCCATCCCTCCTCCCTCCTTCCTTCCCTTCCTTCCTTCCTTTATCCCCCTTTTTTAAATTTATTTTTTCTTTTGCAATTGAGATAATATTGACTAAATCAAGAGAAAGATTATAGAACTGCTAAGAGAATTTAGCAAAAATGCCAGATACAAGGTCCACTCACAAAAATCAATACTGTTTCTCTGCATCAGCAACACTCAACTAAAAATATAACAGATCTCATAATGTTATTTGCCATAGCAATCAACTTCACAAGTAATCAGAAAATGGAATAAAGTTTAAGCTCACTGGAGGAGAAGAGCCCATGGAACCAAAATAGTGGGACATTTAAAGAATAATGAACACATTGAAAGAGAACAGCCTAGGGTTTGTAGATGAGAGCAATGAGAAAGTGTTATCCAATGGTACAAAATTCACAGACAGGGTATTTAGGGAGGAAAGTGAAAATTATTTGGAAGTAGGTTTGAGCAAAAATCCTCCAAGGGTGTTTTAGGGTTTTGTATGTCTTGCAAGCAGGCTACATTTGTTCTGGACTACCTTTTCAAGGATATTGTAGAGCAAACATCTTTGGAAAATAGAAATAATAAAAGGCAAATTATCTTGTTGTCCTATGATCAAAAATAATGTCTCCCTTGAGGGCAAAGATCAGGTAGGATTATTAACCATTTAAAAAGGTTTTTTTCCTTAAACTCAGGGTTTCTCTCCCTCATATGTGCAGGTGTCACTTGACCTTCTTTGTTTCACACTGGAAATTAGATTTCATGGAACTAGCTCAAGAAAAATGATGATACTATGGCCACTGTTATTGCTATGAATAATAAACTGTCCTTTGTCTCTGTCTTAGAAGTCTCATGTCTTATACCAGCTTTCATGAAACTGTGGCAAGTAGGGTAAAATCTCAGTCCCTTTACAATTGTTCATGTGAAAGTCCATAGGCATCTCCAAGCCCAGTGTATTAAATAAAAGAAAAAGAAAACCTACAAGATGTGTGGGAGTAGCTCTGTTGGCCTCTGTTCTGGCAAACTGCGGTGAGTGTAATGGGAGAAGGAGTGGGAATGTTTCCAGAAGCCTACAGAGTTCTGAGAACTCCCCTCCATTCCAGAAGCACAGGATATTTTCTTCATTTTGACATATTCACTATTAACAATGAAGCCATCGAATCCAGGAGGTGTGGGTCCTACCTAAATTAGCTGGAACTTAACTTAGTCTTTCCCCATAATTAATTCACATAAATATTGAATTTGCAAATTATAAATACAAATATGATACCACATATTTTACATGGATAAAGACGTATACAAGGACATATATGGCTTATATACTGGGATAGGCACTTATGACAGAGGAAGGAATAGGGGAGGGAATCAAGAATAAAGGAACAAAACAGAACAAAGCCAAGTAAGAGTACTTGCAAAGACTTGATGGTAGCATGCCATGAATAACTCGTCTTTTCCCACCTTAGCTATAAAAAACAAACCACAAAAGCAAACAAAACAAAACCCACAATACAAAATATTTTACCACATTTCCAGCAAAAAACCTGAAGTGGTGTGAGACATATGAACACTAATTCCAACCAAGACCAGTGACAAGCCTTGTTTGAGTCCAACTAACTCCAACTTGAATTCTAAATTATGTACCATTTTCCAAGGATATAGACATATCCAAGGATATATATTGCTTGTAAACTAGAATGAATCCCTACACTGGGGAGGAGAATAGGGATAGGGATCAAGGATGATGAAGTAAAAGAACCAAATAAAAGAGGAGGTCCTTTTCCAGATTGGTGATAGAAGCTCGTTTCTCTCTACTTTAGATACAAAATCAGAAGCAACAAATTCAGATTTCATTACATTCCATCAAACCACTTATAATGGTATGAGGCATGTGAATCCTGATCTAATTCCAATTTGAACAGTGTGCATTATTTTTTTATTCTTGAGCCTGGTCACTTATTCAATATGTCCCTTCTGTCCTTAGAATTAGGCATTTGATGTTGGCAAGGATGTAGGAAAAAAGGTTCACTCATACATTGCTGGTGGGACTGCAAATTAGTCCAACCACTCTGGAAAGCAATATGGAGATTCCTCAGAAAACTTGGAATGGAACCATCATTTGACCCAGTTATCCCACTCCTGGGCATATACCCTAAAGACTTAAATCAGCATACTACAGGGACGCAGCTACATCAATGTTTATAGCAGCTCAATTCACAACAGCTAAACTATAGAAACAACTATAGATAGGTACCCATCAACAAATGAATGGATAAAGAAAATGTGATACATATACACAATAGAATATTACTCAGCCATAAAGAAGAACGAAAGTATGGCATTTGTTGGTAAATGGATGGAACTGAAGGCTATCGTGCTAAGTCAATCCAAAAAAACAAAAGACTGAATGTTCTCTCTGGTATGTGGATGCTGACACACCAGAAGTAGGGTAAGGAATAGAAGTTCATTGCATTAGAAAAGGGACATGAAGGGAAGGGAGAGGGGATGGGAATAGGAAAGACAGAACAAATCCAACAGAATATTCCTATGTTCATATATGAATACACAACCAGTGAAACTCCACATCATGTACAACCACAAGAATGGGATCCTAGTTAGCATAAGTTATACTCCATGTATGTATATATGTCAAAATATACTCTACTGTCATATATATCTAAAAAGAACAACAACAAAAAAAGAAGTAGGTATTTGATTATCTGCTTTCTCTAAAGGACTTTCTACCTTATTTGTCTCTTGTCTTTACAAATTTCTTATTACTTCAGGGTAGGATCATCCTGGCCCTTTAGGGCCTAACCACTTCTCTGCCTCAGAAGGCACCCTGGCTAGGCTGTACAGGACTTCCACGTGGAACGGTACAGCATGTGCAAGGAGATTGGTGGGTGAGCAGGAGTCTCAGAATTCTCTGGGGATACAAAAGTCTCTCAGGGATATTGTGGGCAACTCTTTCTGGCACAAGACAATGGAAGTAACCATTGCTAGTCACATAGTAGTCATTACTGTGTGGGGCCAGAAAATTAGAGGATGAAGGGGTAAGGGGAGGAGGAAAAATAATGTGAGATCAGAGAGCAGAAGGTGACTATGAACGAAATTAAAATTTGTTTCTCATTATGATGTCAGTGTTCAGCATGTGATCTGTGAGTTTCAGAGTAAGTGTTGGAGCTAGAAGGTAGTCACACTTGAGTGACCTAAGGATAGCAAATAGAAACTATGACTTCAGTCCTCTTGAAGTTTCACCAATGGTCAGCTAAGTGGTCAACAAATGGGCAGTGTAATAGTGTATACTGGAAGGGAATTTCTTCCCTTATTTCACAATTATGAATAAACAAAGACAACATAGTAGAAATTCAGTAGTTTATCCAAGGGAGTCTGCCGTTTTCATACCAGCTCCTGATTTAATGTGGCATTTTCAAGGTATGATGAATAAGAACATTGATTGGTTCTGTGGAATATTCTTTGGTGTATCACACACCAGTGTTTATCTTCATACATTCAATGATTTGAATGGGATAGAAATTCATTTCTCCCTCACATGCTCAGGGATGTGCATCCAGGGCTGTTATGATGCATCTGTGGTGTAAGGTCTCAGGTTCCTTTTATCTGCTTTCCCCCACCCCCACCTCTGCCATATACAGGGAGTGCCCCTTGTCTCAAAAGGCAGGCATAAGGGCTGGGGATATGACTCAGTTGGTAGAGTGCTTGCCTCACATGCACAGTGTTAAGAGTTTATTCTTAAAATGATGAAGGCTGTGAAGAATTCAGTTTAATTAATTTAAATATGTACTATTCCATGTTCTTGAGGAACTTATAACCTCATGGAGGGAGACAGAAATATAAACCAATGATTTCAACATAAAATAAGATTTAAGATAAGCACAGAATGTATAAGAAGACAAGCATGGGAAAATAGATCCAGACACAAGCTCTGTGAAGAATCCCTCACCAAACACGGAGGATGAATTAAGTCTCAAAAGAATAAATGTATATGGAAATAAACATAAAGAGCTACAAAATTAAACTTTAAAACCATTTTCCAACAATACCCCATAACTAATAACTGTCATTTGTTTCGCTCAGGAGAGTGACAAAGTTATCAATAGTCCTACCAATGTTCTCAGGGTTGTTTTCTTTGGATTAGAATCCTCCCACCAAAAGAAAAAAAAAAAAAAAAAAAAGCTGTAACACATTCCAGTTTTGCTACTCCAATGCCAAGGCATTCCAGGGTCTGGCATGTTTCCCTTCTTTCAAAGAGAAACAGTTAAGAGTCTGATTGCTTGCTTAGACCCTCCATGAGTAAAACCATACTTAAGGAGAAAATCAAAGAAATCACCTGGCTTCACTGGCTCTTGCTCCCATCTAATACAGGATCTCAGTTTTCTGCAGTGTGTGTCTCCCCTCAACACAAGTATTTATAAAGGTCCCCAGGGTGTCTCTCTCATGTGCTCCCAAACAAGAGTCAGGTAACTTACATTAACAGTCATCTTGTTTCCGTGCCTCTTCCTCTAAACCTTCTCCACACCATATGACCCCCTCCCTCTCCAGACAGAAGCCATCAGTGAAACTCCAGAGCCACTTCCACTGTGCAGCGTACTGCTCACACTCGATGCTTCCAATGCAGAAGAGCCCTCAGCGTGCCAACTGTGTGCCAACTGTCTCTCCTTCTAGAAGCTTAGCAATTCATTATTGCTGTCTTTACCAAGTTTTTATGAAAGAATGCCTAGATTTTACTTCACCTTGGTCTTCACTAACCAACCTCATCCCCTAAGCTGAAATGTGAGACTGCAGGGCCTGATCTAATGGCATATCTGAGTTGAGGACCTCATGTGGCACTCAGAATTGCCCCTTCCCTCCTATAGATTTGACCCCTGTTCCCTTTTCCTGGGGTATGATTCTCTCCAGAGAGAAGAAAGTTTTCTTCCAAGATTTCTCCTTCACTATCCCAGTAGACTTCTTAAAGATCTATCCTTATAGGTCTCAGAAAAGCACTGAAATGTCTGGGTTTCACTTGAGTTCAAAGTGGGACACCTACCAACACCAAGTTAAGGAAGGAGGAGGTGCATATTAAACTATGTTTCCTGTTTTTTGATATTGCCTCTGAGTCATAGCCACCCCCATTTCCAACCTAGTCATCGATGGAAAGTTTCATTTGAAACTCTGAAACCCAATTTTGTGTTATTTTAGCATGGAATAGTCATCCCAAGAAGGAACTTAGTCAATAGAACTTTAAGAACTATCTCCTTTGTCCATAATCTGGTTGCCTTTCCTGTAACTCCTTTGCTATTTAATTCCAGGAAATTGTGTGTGTGTGTGTGTGTGTGTGTGTGTGTGTGTGTGTGTGTGCATTTGCACACAATTCCTGTAAGACAGGAAGAGGAAATAGAAAGCCTCTTTTGGGTGAAAAGGAGAAGAAAGGAAACAAAGTTTACACCATCAGATGGGAGCATTCAGGAACAAGAAGAGAAAATATAACTGACTTAGGTGAGCCAGCAAAGGCAAGGGGAGGCATGAAGAAGTGGATTTAAAAAGCCTTTTTTTCAATGAAATTTTTCCATGTTGATGGACCCTTTGGTGACTGGTACTGACTTAGGTAACTTTTCTCTGAGATGATGACATATTGTCTTTTGATTTCAGCTAAAGCTGATGGTACCCATCTCTTGACTGGAGCCTGCCCTAGTATCCCAGATGCTAATTTGTGTGATGAGGAGTTTAGAGTAAATCCACATTAGTTTAACAACATGGATTCATGACTTTCGCCAGTAGCGTGATTCATGCTGGCAAATAAAAATGACTTCATTTGCTTAGATGATTTTAGAAGTAACTTATCAGGAGAGAGGCAACCCTAACTCCCAAGGGTAGCCATTAGCATAGAGCCCCAGTGGCAACAGATGCAGACAGTCAATTGCAAACAGTGACTTTGCAATCCGCTGTGAGCTTTTAGAAACCAGCATCTGTGGACATTTAACCACTTGCACTTCTGCCTCACATTCTTTCCGAGGAGATATTCCACGGTTCATTTAGCTGATCAGGACAAGAACCCTTAGCGGAAAGGAAGTAAATAATAATTTAAATCACCTTATTCCTGGTGAGGAAGAAAAGCACTGTTATTAATGAATTCAGCATTTAGAGTTGAATATATAATGTCCTTTCATGGCAACAAAGAACAATAAAAGCAATTTTACCTGTTCCTGAAAGCTTTGCTTTTTTTTCCTCCTCTGAGCATTATAAAGGATTGTACTGGATGTTTTACCAGATGGGGGAATCTGAATCCTTTAAACAGAGAGGAGAGATAATGGTCTCTGAATTTCATCAACGATCTATATTCCCCAAATAGAATTAGAACTGCTTCCTATGTAGAAAAATGTTTACTGAACGGAAATTTTATTACCTGGGTATTGAATTCAGTGGTACCAAGGGCATTCCTTTGGAGACAAAGGTCCTCCTGCTCAGGTTTGGTTTCTGTTCTTTTACTAACTTAAATTGAATTAAACCATACTTTGGAAATTCTGTTCGATTTTTTTATGGGTTTGATATCAGTCTTTTTTTTTTTTTTTTTTTTTTTTTAGTGCCAGTTGAGTCATTTCTTTTGGGATGTAAATGCTTTAGTTATGCATTTTCCCTTTTTACCCATTTCTGAGCAGACTTAATAAAGGTTCATCATGAGAAGGAGCAGGGTTGCACAGATTCTTGGGGTCGGGGAGCCGCATAAACACAATAAAGAAGCTTCATCCCTTGGACTCTTATTTTCACTCTGACTTTGATGCTGCTTCCTACAATACTTTTTCATTATAGTCTCAAGGTATTTTGGCACCTTAAAAAATGGATGAAAATAAGTAACTTTTGAAGGATGAGTTCAGGAGGTACATGTTCAGTGCTTGTTCCACTTTCTGGGGACTTCTGCCCTCTCCCTGCCCCTGCTAGGCAAGCAAACCCACTGTCCATCATCTTTTCCTTAGCATAGATTTAGTGACAAATAGTTGGTATGATTTACTCTGATTCTGATTTTGTTTTCATAAGTAATTTCTCTCTAGAGATGCCTATTTTGAACAGCGAAGGGGAAGGGAACGATTACTCAAGAAGGGATTAATATTAGATATGCATGCTGTGGATAAAATTCTAATGAATTCACAAAACATTCTAATCTGTGTTCAACCAATACCAGATTTCTGCTATTCCTTTAACTGCCTATGACTTGTCCTTTGAGTCTCCATCAGTCATATTTGGAATCCACTCCTTTCAGACCTCTCCTTGCCTTTGTTGTTCATCTAGGTAAACAGGATATTTTTTCTTATTGAGTTCTTACTTAGGAAAACATTCTTGTTTCCAGGGTTTTCAAGATTCCCTCCAGAGAGCAAACAGTAGTCATTTACAGCACTGCTAGGCTTTTGTGGTCCTGTGAATTTTATTGTTGGCTTTCTCTCTTTTCTGTGTTTTTCTGTTTCTTTTACTGTGTTTTGGTCCCCTTTTCTCCTATACGCTCTGTTCTCTTGTAGACTGCTGCTCCTTCCACTGCTTCCTGTCATCCTCAGCAGCTCCCCACCCAGGTACTCTACCGCCTAGATAACATTCTTAGAGCTGGGTGGGTCTTCTCAGTCATTTCAGCAGGTGGGGCTACGCATTGCTTCAACATAAAACCTCACCCAGCAATGTAGAGAGAAAGCAAGCTTTCTTCCACCTCTGTAGTTTGGTTGGGCAAAGTACGTTTTTCAAAATTTTAAAAATAAATCTCATTCATAGACTGGGTTATATCAAACAATTTCTGAGCTGGGCCTCAAAACACTTTCTCTGTGACAACTTCACATATGTGAGAGTCCATGCAGGGTACGAGGTCCCAAGTGAAGCCTGCATGTTGGACCCTTAAAACAACTGAGACCTCTGAAGGTGACAGTTGGAAAGAAAGCCTTATTTTTATAGAATCTGCAAAATCCTCCTGGTCTGAACGCCTGAGTGTGCTACACCTAGCAGAGCCAGACTCACAACAGGAACTCAACAAATATTGATTTCCTTGGGCCAAATGAGCCCAAGGGTACTTAGCTGTGACTTCCAGACACATTACACCGCTTTCCCTCTGGCAATGGAGGAGGCTGAACACAGGGATGAAGGAAATTTTGCCCCCCTGTCTTCTGCAGTGAATTCTACTGTGAGCACTTTGGGAGGATGGAGGAGGGGTGTAAAGGGGGCTCCCTTTTGGGTTTTGGAACAGATGCGCCAAAAATGTGGACACAAAATGTAAAGCTCTAATAATAATAAAAGAAGAAGAAAATTAAAAGGTAAAATTAAAACAAAACAAAATATGTACATAATAGAAGTAAGATCTAGTCCCAGAACTGGCAGTGTCTGTGAATTTCCTCATACTGCTGTATGGTTCCAGAATGAACCTTTGCCAAATCTGTGCCTAAAGAGGGCTCTGTAGCACCTCAAAAGCCAGGAGTGGACTGGCACAAATAAAACAGTAAAGCAAATTGCCATGATACTTTGGTCTTTGCAGCACAACGCAGAGATTAAGAATATGGTCTTTGGAGTCAGACAGCCCAAGTTCAAATTCCAGGGCCTTTTTTGTAATCTGAAACCAGAATGACCAGTTTAAAATCCTGACTCTGCCACTTATTAACCTGGTGATCTTGGGCAAGTTTCTTCAACTTTATGTGCCTCTGATTGCCCATCTATAAAATGGGGATAATCCATGACTATTTCTTTGGCTTGTTCGTGAGAATTACATGAGTTAATACACGTGAGGCACTTAGATGCTGCAGTGCTGAGGCTGCTGATGAAGAGATAAGGACTGAGATGCCCTTGGAATGCTTTTCCCCAGGTGTCATAAGTTTTTTAAAATTCCACTCTTCAGCCTTAAAGTTTTTAATTTGTAACTGATTTATGTGTACAGTATTATCCAATGTTTTTCTCCATTTGGGTTATTAAGTGTGTGAGCACTGCTTATTGAATATTGGATGCTTTTCCAACTGAATTACAGTATCTTTCCTGTAATAGGTCTACACATGTCCCCATGTACACCTCTGTCCATGATTTATTATTTTTTCATTATTTGTTTCATTGATTATCTTTATTACCTTACCAATAGCACTTTGTCCTAATGATATGGATTTATAGCAATTTTGGTATCTGGAAATATAGATTTTACAAGTTTTTTGTTCTTTTTTTCTAGAAATGTCTTAACTGTGCTTGGCTCCTTGTTCTTTGGGGTAGTTGAAAATAAGCCTGCAAACTCTTTGACATTTCCCATTTAGGAAGAGGGCCAATATCTCTTTCCCTTGTCATGAACCATTAGTTTTGCTATATTGATTGAAACAGTCACAAGTCCAATTGTTCTAGACTGAATTAATCCCTCCAAAATTCATAGATTGAAGCTTTAGTCCCCAGTGTGAACTGTATTTGAAGATAGGGTCTTTAAGGAGATAACCAAGACTAAATGAGGTTGTAATGGTGGGTCCTGAACCTGACGGGACTAGTGTCCTTTTCAGAAGAGAAACATCAGTGATAACCTTGTGCATGTTCTCTCTCCCCAACCCACCCCCACACACAGAGGAAGGGCCATGTGAAGACAGCCAACTGTAAGGCAGAAAGAGAAACCACACCAGAAACCAACACGCCAGAACCCTGATCTTAGACTTCCAATTTCCAAAACTCCAAGAAAATGTTTGTTATTTAAGCCACCTTGTGTGTCAAATTCTGTTATGGCAGCCCATATGGATTTATAAAACCACACATGCAAAGTATGATCCTGAACTACAAGAAAGACATTACTGGGACAACTAGTAAAATTTGAATAAAGTAGGTAAATTAATTAATAGTACTGTATCTTAGTTTTGTTGATTGTACCATTATGACTATGTAAAATGTTAATATTTAGGGGGAACTTAAGAACTTTTGAACATTTTAACTCTGATCACTTTCCTCTTGATGTTCATGGTTTTTGTCCATTATTTTGTCTTTAAAAAAAAAAACTTACAAGTTATATATTATTATTATTTGCAGACAATATTTGTTTAGATTTACCTAGATATTTACCAGTTACTTTGTTTGCTATTCCTTCTTTCTTCTTAAAGTTTTCTTCCAGGGTCATTTTCTTCTTCCTAAAAATCATCTGTTAAAAATTCATAAAATGTAGAACACTTTTGCCTCGCTTTTTTGATCGTTGTTGTTATTTCATCCTCATTCTTGAAAGAGAGTTCTCCTGGATACGCATTTCCAAGTTAGTAATTAGTATCTCTTGACACTAAAAAAAATATTACTCTACCATCTCCTGGTTTTGGTTTTATTGTTGAGATATCTGGTGTCAGGTTATTTGTCATTCCTTTGCAGATTATCTATCTCTCGGGGTGCTTTCAAGATCTTGTTGTCCTTGCTGCTCTGTAGTTTCATTTCATGCGGACTTTTCGTTTATTCTGTTTAATTTATACCTCATCTTCTGTATCTATGTGCTACAATTTGGACCTAGAATGGGTTCCAAAAGTCCATGTGTGTGAAGGCCTTCATCCCCAGGGTGGTGCTATTGGAAGGCTGTGGAACCTTTAAGAGGTAGGACCTTATTGGGTCATTGGAGGTGTATCCTTGAAAGGGACTATGGGACCCTGGCCCCTTCCTCATTTTTTCCTTTGCTTCCTTGCCATGAGGTGAGTGGTTTTGCCTCACCACATGTTCCAGCTATCATGTGCTGCCTTACCATAGGCAATAGGCCAACTGATCGTGGTAAACTAGAACTTCCAAAACTGTAAGCCAAAATAAATCTTTTCATTTTATAAGTTGATTATCTCATCGTTTTGTCATATTGATGAAAAGCTGTTTAGTACACTATGCAATCCTATGATTTTCTGAAAAAATTTCCAGCCATTGTTTCTTAAAAGAACCACCTTTCATTCTTTGTTTTCATCTTCTGGAATTTCAAGTGGACCTCGTTTTATGTTGCATGTATCTTACCCTCTCTTTCTTTTTTCCATCTCTCTTGTGTTGCATTTTTCAGATCTATGTTTCAGTTTATTAATTTTCTTTTCTGCTGTGTGTAGTCTTCTCTTTAACCTGTTCATTTTTTTATTGCAACAATTATGTGTTTCATATTATTTGGTTCTTTTTCAAATCACTTTTGTAGATTTAGTTCTTGTTCACATTTGTTACTACTTCCTTATGTCTTCAAATATTTTAATTTATGGCACTTAAATTCCATGTCTGATACTATTCAATATATGTAGTCATTAGGTCTAATGTGTCTGTTGCTTCTGCTGACTCTTAGTGTGGTTTTGGGGTTTGATGAACTTTATTGTGAGTTAATATTTGAGAGCCTGCTTTGAGGATGATTTCCTTCAGAGAGGATTTGTGATGTTTTGCTGTGACCCAGGGGAGTTACTTGATTTGACATCACCCATGTTCCCTTTTGAGGTCTTAGTTTGTTCTAAAGGTCTCAGCTCACTTTCTCTAGCTGGCCCAGGAATGCCGAACTGCAATACTGATAGTGGCATTTGCTTCAGGGTATCTAGCTTCCCTTCCTGTATTAGAGCTTGACAATCCTATTTTTTCTCATAGTGTTCCCCCCACCTAATTGTCTATAAACCCTACAGGGTCCATTTTTTTTTTAATGTAGGATCTATTTGTTTCATAGAGGAAAGTTCCCTTAGAAAATTGAGTTCCTTCACTTTATTCAAAGCACTTACTACTGTTCAACATTATATAATTAGTTGTTTATTGTTTTATGGTTGTTCTCTTTTAGCGGAATGTAAATTTCCTGAGAAAAGGAACTTTGGTTTCCTTCTATATCTATAGTGACTAGAATATAGTGCTTAGTATACAGTAGAACCTGGAATAACATTAATAAACATTTCACAAATATTAAAATGAATGAATTCCATGCATTATGCATTAGTATTAGCTATTACACTGGTTTCTCTAGATACAAAGATGACTCTGACAAAGTTTCTTCCCTTGAAGTATTTACTAGGATTAGTGGGGTAAGAAGGATACAAAGTAAACAAATAAATCACTTACTATGATTTGAAAATTTGTGTCCCCCTCAAATTCACATGTTCAAACCTAACCTCAATGTGATAGTTAAGAGGTTGGGCCTGTTGGTATATGATTAAGTCATGAGGGAATGGAATTAATACCTCCATAACAGAAGCTCACGAGAACTTATTTACCCTTTCTACAATGTAAGGACACATAGAAGGCACCACTTATGAGGAACAACACTACCAGATACCAAATTCGAGGACACCTTGATCTTGGGCATCCCAGACTCCAGAACTACAAGCAATACAATTCTGTTGTTTGTAAACTATGCTAAGATATTTTGTTATAGAATCCCAAACAGATTAAGATAGTAAAGCACACATACAAACACACAAACACACGAGTAAGTAATATAATAGCAAGGTATGTATAGCAGTCTGTATACAACGCCTATATGGATGCCTATTCATTTTACCTCATCATGTAAGTTATTATGAGTGATTTATAGTGGAAGCAATGTGAGCAATTTTATGCTTTAGATAAACTAATAGAGCATGGGGGTGGACAAGGGCAAACAAGACTGAAGGCAGGAAAAGAAGGTAAGAAACTACTGCAGTTCAAGCTTCAACTGTACAATTTTTTTTTTTTTTGCCTCTGGGAAAATATTTATTGCATTAATATTCTATGTTTTTTAAAATATATTTTTTAGTTGTTGATGGACCTTTATTTTAGTTTTTTATTATATTTTACTCTATTTAATTTTCTTTTTTTTAAATTAATTTTTATTGTAAACAAATGGGATACATGTTGTTTCTGTTTGTACATGGAGTAACAGCATACCATTTGCATATTCATACATTTACATAGAGTAATGATGTTTGATTCATTCCGTTATTTTTTTCCTTCCCCCCCACCCCTCCCACCTCTCTTTTTCCTCTATACAGTCCCTCCTTCCTCCATTCTTGCCCCCCTCCCACCCCCCAGTACGTGTCATCATCCGCTTATCAGTGAGATCATTCGTCTTTTGGATTTTTGAGATTTGCTTATCTCACTTAACATGATATTCTCCAATTTCATCCATTTGCCTGCAAATGCCATAATTCTATTATTCTTTATGGCTGAGTAATATTCCATTGTATATATATACCACAGTTTCTTTATTCATTCATCAATTGAAGGGCATTTAGGTTGGTTCCAAAGTCTGGCTATTGTGAATTGAGCAGCTGTGAACATTGATGTGGCTGTATCTCTGTAGTATGCTGATTTTAAGTCCTTTGGGTATAGGCCGAGGAGTGGGATAGCTGGGTCAAATGGTAGGTCCATTCCAAGTTTTCTAAGGAATCTCCACACTGCTTTCCAGAGTGGCTGCACTAATTTGCAGTCCCACCAGCAGTGTATGAGTGTACCTTTTTCCCCACATCCTCTCCAACACCTATTGTTGCTTGTATTCTTGATAATTGCCATTCTAATTGGGGTGAGATGGAATCTTAGTGTAGTTTTGATTTGCATTTTTAAGTGTCTACAGTAAACCAGACATCTTTCTAGACTGTAAGGAAATATCTGTGAGCATAACAATAAAGTCCTGCTATCATCGAGCTTGTATTCATATTCAAAAGGAGTAAATAAGTAAACAAATTAACATGCAAAATAATTTCAGAGAGTGGTAGATGCTAAAAAGAATAGAACAAGGTTGTTGGAAACAGGTCAGTGGTATTGGCTACCCAAAGAAGATCCATCCAAAGAGATGGCTTATGAATGGAGACCTAAGTGACAAGAAGGAAGCAAGTCAGAGCAAAGGACATTGGGTAGAGAGAAGAGTAAGTGCAAACTTACTCCTCATAAAGTAGACCACTGTGCCCAGCACCAAATTAGTGAAAGGAGAGTTATTTGTCGAATTTGGAGAAGCAGGAGCCAGACTACCCGTAGGTCCTTATAAGCCACAGTAAGAGTTTGGATGTCATTCAAAGTGCAATTGGAAGCTGCTGGCATTGGGATGGGAGGGAAGGGACAAGATGACATAGGTCTTAATGAACTCATTCACCTGACTTCTCTTTGAAACATGATCAGCAGTAGTCCACAAATGTGGTATAAACTAGTAGTTTGGGCAAGAGATCAAAAAGGCTCAAAACCAGGCAGAGGAAACTACCTATGCTGACCTATCTCTCCTGTTTACTCTGTAAGTTCTTCAATAGCTTATCCACCTGCAAATCACAGTGCAGCCTGGTACCTGGAACACAGAGAAGATGAAGTGCCGGTAGAGTTAATGAATGTCCACCAGTGTTCTGTCCTTAGATGGTGTGAGCTGGAAAACTCACTTAAAGGGCAGTGTTAAGCTGTGGACTCAGACACAATTGTAGGTCAGTTAAATTGAGGATTATTTCATGGTCATCAATCATGGTCACATTGTAATCATAGCAATTATGGAATGTCATCTATTTATTTACAGATGCCTTTTACTATAGCAGTGTCTGAGTAATTCTATGTACAAGCAGTACATATTCCTTTGCAATTAGTTTCTAGTAATGAGTACTGCTTGTTTCTTTTTAGTAACATTATCCTCATATACAAGAAGATAACATGTTTAGGGAATTTTTACTACTAAAAGTAAGTATCAGGCTTGGGAGATGATCATATTGAGAATTGCCAAAGTAATATACTATTTATATTTTAAAAACCAGTCTCATTCAAAACATGCACACTTCCAAGAAACAATTACTCCTCCAGAGAAGTGTGTATACAGAATTGTAGTTAAGAATATGGATTTGGAGTCAAGCATCCCAGAATTTGAGTCCCAACACAGTCAATCACTAATGAATGATCTTGGGTAAGGACTACCCTCAATTCTGATTTTTGGAAAATAATACCCATGTCCAGACTTCTTGTGAGGATTGAATGAGATACTATAATTCCTTTAGGCTTCTCAATATCTACAATTTTTCTTTGCTATAGAATTCTCCATTTGTGAGCATTGAGTGGGAGAAAGATCCTCTTCCCCTACAAGTGTTGAAAGTGCTCACTACTTATTTTCCTGGGTTTACTTGCAGCAAGGGCATTAGCATATAATCTAGATCTTTATTATTTGGTGGAGCCCCATTTTGATGCAGGAGTTAATGGCACAGGAGAGAAGAACCTGGGAACTCTCTCTAGAGGCATCTGTGGCAGACATGGTGTTTGCAACGGTGCCTATCAGTCAGGTTCCTGATGCAGAAGTGACATCGGCGTGGACAGCACTGCATATAAACTGGTTTTTGGTGCAAAAAGTGGCATCAGTGCAAAATGTGTTATCTAGTTCTTGGTGACAGTGACAACAGTTTCCTCACAGCCCAGTTCTGTAGAGTTACTCCTGGAAATTCAGTTGAAAGTCTGTTGCTCCGGGATTCTCTGACAATTCTATGAGTAGTCAACAGCTTTTGGCAAAACTCTTTTAGTCAGTTGAAGTTAGCTTTAATAACTGGCTACCATGAACTCCAGTTGATTTAGATTGTGCACCTATACTCTCAGCACAGTGACTAGCAGAGGATAATCAGTGTGGCTTTTAGTAGCAGTTATAACAACACGTTCCAAATTTCATCAGTTAAATATCATCCCTTGGTATCCTAGGGAGTTGTGGTTCCGAACCCCGCATAAACACCAAAATTCATGGATGCTCAAGTCCCTTATATAAAATAGTGTAGCATTTACATATAACCTACATCCATCTCTCGTACTTTAAATCATCTCTAGATAACTTTTAATGCCTAATACAATATAAATGCTATGTAAATAGTTGTTATAGTGTAATGATTGGGGAACAATAACAAGGAAAAAAGTCTGTACATGTTCAGTACAGATGCTGCCATTGTGTACCTAACTATATACTACATGTCAACAATGAAACGACATTGGTGTTTTTTGTTTTTTTTGCGGTGCTGGGGATTTGAACCCAGGGCCTATGTGCTTGCAAGGCAAGCACTCAACCAGCTGAGCTATATCCCCAGCCCAACATTGGTGTTTTTAAATTAACTTTTTCAAACCGCAGCTGGTTGACTCAGTGGATATGGAACTCATGGATACAGAGGGTCATCTGTGTTCCATTTTACAATGAATTTTGATGATCCCATTCCACATTTAAGAGCTGTATTTAATATAGGTTGAGTATTCCTTACCTATATTGGGTCAGAAGTGTTTTAAATATTTTTAGATTTTGGAATATTTGCATACATGTGAGGTATCTTGGAAATGAAACCAAGTGTAAACTAAAATTAATTCATGTTCCAACTATACCTTACATACATGACCTGAAAGTGATTTCATACATTATCTTTAGTGTACATGTGGGTTTGTTTTTTTTTTTTTTTTTTTTTTTTTTGGTACTGGGGATTGAACCCAAGGGTGCTTAACCACCGACCAACATTCCCAACCCCTTTTAATATTTTGCTTAGAGACAGGATCTCACTGAGTTGCTTAAGACCTCCCTAAATTGCTGAGGCTAGCTTTGAACTTGCAATCCTCCTACCTCAGCCTCCCAAGCTGCTGGGATTATAGGCATGCACCACTGCACCCGGCTGTACCTGTGTTTTGACTGTGACCCGTCACATGAGGTCAGGTGTGAAACTTGCCACTTGTGGCATCATGTTGGCCCTCAAAAGGTTTCGAATTTTGAAACCTTTCAGATTTTGATTTTTGGATTCAGGATGCTGAACCTCTATTGTGGTTATTATCTTATCTCTTCAAAATACTCCATTTGTTTTGTATTACAACTTGGTGAATCTTGGATTCTGTCCTAGACTGTCAACTCCTTGAAGGTAGAAGTTGTTCTTGTTGATGATTGAATTATTTTCTCATAAAATGTCACAGATGGACCCTTAATAAATCTTGTAGAAGATAATAATCTTGTAGAAGATGCCAAATGAAGAACTGATTGATGAAACACAAGTGCCATCTCTGGAGCATGTCTGGGGGCTCGGGCAGACTTCTAGGTTGGCATTATCTCAGCAAGGTAGCTTGGTCTAGGTTTGATCCTTAGCTTTATAGGAAATAGATTCACCTCAGCCAAAGGTAATCACTCTCTTGGAATTAGACTCAGACTAAATAAACTCATAAGAGACTGATACATAAATTTTATTTTCACTAAGAAATATAACTTGTGGGTAATTTAGAATGCTATTATTCACTCAAGGGACTGGAGTTGTGGCTCAGTAGTAGAGCACTTGCCTAGCAAGTGTGAGGCACAGGGTTCCATCCTTAGCACCACATAAATAAATGAATAAATAAAAGTATTGTGTCCATCTACAACTAAAAATATATTTTAAAAAGAATGCTGTTATTGACTCAATGAATATTGATTAAATGTTTACTGTGTATCAGCTACTCCTATATCTCTTTGTATACACAGTGAACAAAACACAAGATTGCAGCTATCGTGCAATTTGCTCAACTATGTCAAGAAATATTTAATTGCAGACAATGATAACTGCTATAAAGAAAAACGCACCAGGAGAAGGGGATGAAAATTGTTGAGCTGCGGTGTGTGCTACTTTCAACTGAATGGTCAGAAAAGTATTGTCCCATGAGGGGACATTTAAGCTGAATCCTAAATAAAGTAAGGGAAGAATATACCAGGCAAGGGAAACAGCATGCAAAGGTTTCAAGACAGAAATAATTTGGGGAGGTGTTTGAGGAATAAGAAGCAAGCTACTTATATTCACACTCTGCTTGAGCATAGATAGGACTTGATAACTAGTCTCTAACTAATCAAATGAGATAGAGATAATGGAACATTGCTTCCAATAATAGGTTGCAAAAAGACCATGACTTGTTTGGGGCACTTTTTCCCCCACACTCTGTGCACGGTTAAGAGAACAGACCTTGACGCTGCTATCCCTGGAAAGGGCGGCTTGTAAGATTGGCTCTTGGCTGGCATCTGCAACTTAGCTGGTAAATAGTTCCCTACACTAATATCAAACTTTCCATAAACGATAGGGAGACTAATATGCCTAGATTTTTTTGTGCAAACAATAGGGCTTAAACTGAATTCCTGCTTTCATCCTGAAGACTGGAATTTTGGTATGTGCTCGGCAGAGGGTTCTGTCATAACCAGCCTCCAATAAAACCTTTGGGTGCTGAGTTTTAATAAGGCTTTCCTGGGCAGAAGCATCACACACACAGTGCTGCACTTGAGTTTCTGGGAGAACAGTGTGATCAGTGGGATCCCTCATGGGGGCTGAGAGCATAAGAGAGCCTGCAAACTGACCTGCAGCCCCTGCCTACGTGGCTTTGGTGAAACTTAGTGTGAGTACAACTGTGTGGTGAATCCTCTGTTTTTCCAGCTTATCTCTGAAGGTGGGGGGTGGATGTGGGGTCCCTGGATGCACTTGTTCTGATGAAACAAGCTGCCATGGTTGTTCTATGCAGTGGTCCGTGTGGCATGAAACCAAGGGATGCTTCTGGCCTATAGGGAGGAACTGAGGCTCATGTGGAAACAAGCTCATGTGAATGAGCTCAGGAGTGAATACTGCCCTGCTGAGCCTTTGGCTTGGATGCCAGTCAAACCAAGTGCCTTGACTACAGATCAGTGAAATGCCCAGAGCCAGAAGCCCCACCTAAATGGGGCTTGGATTCCTGACCTACAAAAAACTGTGAGATAATAAATGTCTGTTGTTTTTAGCCTCTAAATTTTGAGATACATTGTTATGCAGCAACGGACAAAACATGACTAGAATCTAGGAAGCAAAGAGAATGTGATGGGTGATGAGTTCAGAATGGTTGGACAGGACCCGAATCATACACAGCCTTAAAGCCCATGAAAAGGACTTGGGATTTTATTTCACTGGAGAATTTGGAGCAAGGAAATCTAACCAATACATTTTCTCCTTTAAGCCAGAGGTTTTCAACCTTGGCTGCATTTTAGAATCACTAAGGGAGCTTTTTAAGAACACCTGTGCCAGGCCCCACATTCAGAGACTCTGTTCAATTGGCCCCAGGAGAGTCTCCAGTATTGTTATTTTTAAAAAGCTCCCCAGGTAATTCTGATGGGCAGCTTAGGCTGAGAACCAGATGTGCTTTGGGGCAGCAAACCTATAGGGGAAGCCAGTGGACTGCTGGCTGAGTATGGAATCAGAGTGGAGTAAGAGCTGCATATTTTTAGTCATGAATGGTTACACTGAATTAAGCAGGTCTGATATATCCAGGATGGCATCCTCTCTTCTGATCAGTACTGGAGAAATAGCTGCAATTGCTAACATCTGGATTTTCCCTGTCCATGACAACTCTCCTTCATTTGTTCTTTTCACACATACACAGCACTATGGAGTAGGCGTCAGTTTTAAAAACACCGGTGCAGTCATCGCTAATGTAAATCTTTAGTCTTAAAACTCTTTTGATAAATTCCAACCAGTGGCATTGCAAAGTCTTTCATCCTGCATTTCTAAAAAGGAGGACAAAATTAATTTTTTTAAAAGTGGGGATTGAACCCAGGGGCAATTAACCACTGAGTCACATCCCCAGCCCTTTTTTATTTTTTATTTTGAGACAGGGTCTCCCTGAGTTGCTTAGGACCTCACTCAGTTGCTGAGGTTGAGGCAGAAGGATCTCAAAACCAGCTAGAATTACAGGCATGCACTACCACACCTGACCTTCAAAATTAATTCTTCAGGCTACTTAGCTCTGTCTAAAAAGACTGGATCTAATAATCTATATTATTACATGGAACCATAATCAATACATGAACATAAGAGAACAAATTAGAAGACATGTTAAATGCTTCAACAAATCTCAGTTCCTCAAAACTTTATCCCCCATAATGAGAAACACAGATATAAGAAAGCACAAAACAAATCAAAACAAAACCAAAACGTTCATGGAACTACACAAATTTTGGATTTTTATGTTTATTTCCCATTTATTATATTTTACAGTTTAGGCTAATGGAATTTTTCTGAATCTTAGATTCTGTTTAGCAAACTAAAACTTTTCAGTAAAATGTAATTAAAAGTTTTAATGAAATTCAATTCAATTGAAATGTAAATTTAAGCATCTTGATTTATGATGCATTACATTAAAAATAAGAGTTTTAGAGGTAAACACTAAGATAATTACATTTGCTTCTCCTCCTCTATCAGTTTGGGGCCTGAAGGGAAGAGAGACTTGCAGAAAGTGCTTCCAACAGTGTTCCTGGGACTGGATGGGATATCCCTGCTCGCCACTACAGTGAAAGTTCATGTAATATAAATATATTGAGTATATTGTGCCAGGTGCTGGTCTAAGTGCTAGGGATGAAGCAGCAAATGATTTAAACAAGATCCCTACTTATGGAGCTTTCATTGTAGTGGGGAGCAAGGGTGTCTGATAATAAATAAATGTCAGGTAGTAAAGTACCATTATTATAAAACAAGATGATATATTTTAAAGACATACAGGGTAGAGGAGGGCCACTCTCATTTGGTTAAATAGTCTGTCAGATACCAGATTTATGTCGGAAGACCGACCCACAGTGTTGTAACTGCTTATTAATTGCCAATTTTTAATATTTATGAGATTTGTATAAAAGTCCAGATTTTTAATCTTCTCTTTAAAAATCCAATCATCACCTAGGATTGATATTTCTATATGATGGTGGTAGTCCTTTCGATGGGGCAAGTCATTCCCTTTTCTTCATAATCCCCTCTTTCCTTTCAGAACATCTTCTCTCACAATACTTTCCTGGCTTTTGAATTCAGAAGAATTCTTTATCCCTAGGCTACTAAGAATCTGGACCAAAGTCAGTGTGTAATAGGATCTAAGATATCCAGGAAGCCAGGAGCTAAGGAACAGTGGGGACACCTGAGTAGACATTGTGGTCACTTTTGCTTGGTCTCAATATGGGCCTGAAATGGCTTACAGAGGACCTTGCTTAAAAAGTATGCAGAATGAACCAGAGATGATTTTGGTTGCTGGGTTTCTTTTTATTGGTTTGCTTGCTTGCTTACCAGAGAGTTCAGTAGGACAGAGAAAAAACTGACCCATGGTCAGGTTCTGTGGTTAAATGGCTATATTGTTTTAAATGAGCACATGTTTTTACATGATTATGTTTTCCTAAAATTTGCCAAAAGTAAGATGTTTTAAACACTTTTTCTTTCCACTCAGATTTCCCATCTATTAGACTTTTCACAATGTCCAGTGACATTGGAATGGCAATGAGCATTTTTAGAATCCACCTAAGGAAAATTGAGCTGAGAATGTCATTTTTATTGCAAATTGGAAAGTCTTTTTTATTATTTCAATAAAACTAGCCAGAAATTGTGGACTGCTAATTTGGTTATATAGTAGTCCCCCTGTTTATCTGTAAGAGATACATCCTGAGACCTCCATTCAGTAGATGCCTGAAACCATGGATATTACCAAACCCCATATATAATATGGCCCTACAGGGTTGCAATGTAGGACTGGAGGTGATGTCTCTTTCCATGTTTTGCCTTAGAGCCTCCTTTGCATCACCAATTCTGGTTTTGGATCATTATTAAGTAAAATAGAGGTTATTTGGACACAAACAGTGCAATACCACAAGACTGGTCTGATAACCGAGGGGGCTGCTAAGTGACTTGTGGGTGGGTAGCACATACAGCATGGAACAAAGGGAGAAAGGAATGACTCACATCCTGGAGTGATGGAGCAGGATGGTGTGGAGTTCTTCATGCTACTCAGAATGGCACACAGTCTAATGCTTATGAATTGTTTATTTCTGGAACTTTCCATTTAATATCTTTTGGACCACTGCAGGTGACTGAAACCATGTGAAGCAAAACTGTGGGTAAGAGAGGACCATGAAGGGAATATGACTATGAGAGGAATATGAAGGGCACATTCTTTGGTCAGTTTTAAATTTATTTACAAAAGAACTGAGAATATTCTGATAAAAGTCAATGGGTTTGTATTCTTGATAATTGTCATTCTGACTGTAGTGAGATAAAATTTCAATGTAGTTTTAATTTGCATTTCTCTGCTAGAAGTGTTAAACATTTTTTCATATATTTGTTGATGGATCATATTTCTTCTTCTGTGTAGTGCCTGTCCAACTCCTTTGACCATTTATTAATAGGGTTATTTGGTGGTTTTTTTGGTGTTAAGTTTTTTGAGTTCTTTATATATCCTGGAGATTAATGTTCTATCTGAAGTGCAGTTGGCAAAGATTTTCTCCCGCTCTTAAAATTCTTGACTGTTTCCTTTGCTGAAGTATATATAGGTGGTTTGCCTCTGTGTCTTCTATTCTGTTCCATTGGTCTTCATGTCTATTTTGGTACCAATACCATGCCATTTTTGTTACTATAGCTCTGGTATTGTGATGCCTCCTACTTCACTTATCTTGCTAAGGATCACTTTGACTATTCTGGGTCTCTTATTTTCTAATGAATTTCATAACTCCATTTTCTATTTCTATGAAGAATGACATTGGGGAAAAAAATACACTCATACATTGCTGGGACTGCAAATTGGTGCAACCACTGTACAAGCAGTATGGAGATTCCTCAGAAAACTCAAAATGGAACCACCATTTAACCCAGTCATTCCACTCCTAGGTTTACACCCAAGGGACTTAAAATCAGCATACTACAGTGAGGCAGCCACATCAATGATTATAGAAGTTCAATTCACAAGAGCTTATCTATGGAACCAACCTAGGTGCCCTTCAATAGATGAATAGGTAAATTGTGATATATATGCACAACAGAATATTTCTTAGCTTAAAGAATAATGAGATTGGGGCTGGGGAGATAGCTCAGTCGGTAGAGTGCTTGCCTTGCAAGCCCAAGGCCCTGGGTTCAATCCCCAGCACCCAAAAAAAAAAAAAAAAAAAAAAAAAAGAATAATGAGATTATGGCATTTGCAGGTGAATGGATGGAACTGGAAAATATGCTAAGTGAAGTAAATCAATCCGCCCCCCAAAAAAGGCAGAATGTTATCTCTGATATGCAGATGCTAATTCACAATAAGGCATGAAGTGGTAGGGAAGAAAAGAAGTACTTTGGATTAGACAATGGGGAATGAAGGGAAGGGAGGGGGAATGGGAATAGGAAACATAGTAGAAATTAGATATTACTATCCTATTTACATATATAATTACATGATTAATGTGATTCTACACCTTGTACAACCAGAAGAATAAGAAGTTATACTTCATATATGTATAATATGTCAAAATACATATTACTGCCATGTATAACTAATAAGAACAAATAAAAAAATATATAAAAAGATGAACTATGAATCAAAAGGCATAAAGAAGAACAATATAATCAATGGAATTAATTCTGACATCCAGAGGCAAATGGTAGAAAAATGTTTTTCAGAGTATAACAGGAGTAACAAAAAGAGAAAGAAACAAGGCTCTTGGATTGTCTGACAGTTCATCTAGTGAAAGCGAGTAGATCACATGAAAAAAGACTTGAATTTCTCACTGATTTGTCATATGTGTGGTTGATAATATACTGCCTTTTTTTAAACTGCATTTTGAAAAATGAATCAGAGCCCTGTAAATGATTTTCCTTTGCCAGTTGGTACTGCAACCTCATGATGAAAGGGTACCGGGGAGACATGGCAGGGGACAAAGATGAGCTCACTGGCTCTGATGTGCTGGGACAGTTGCTGTAGGTCAGACTCCTGCATATAGAAGGTTTTCCAGGCGTGGTTCCTGCAGTACCAGCAGCTTCACCAGTGCCTGGCCTTTGCAATGCACAGCAGCCCACAGCTCCCTCTGGCAAGCTCCTAGGGCCACTCTGTAAAGGAATGCCTTGAATGAGACACCTCCTCAGACCAGCTTTTTTTTTTTTTTTTTTTTTTTTTTTTTTTTTTTAACCAGAATTCAATAGGGCAAAGTTCAGCAAGTTCACTAGTGAGCAGCATAGCAACTTCCCTGCCATTCAACAATCACAGTCACACCCTCCAACAATGTCTGTATCTCCATCCCGCTTGAATAAAATGGGTTCTTGGTGCCATATGTCAGCACCAAGATATGTGCCTTTTTATTTTAAGTTAAACTTTTAAATGTGGTTTCATCTCCTCATTGGACCCAGACTGATACAATATGAAATACCAATACCTATAAAAATAAAAAGAAATTATTATTCAAAAGTTGTTATATACAACTATAACAAAAACATTCATACTAACTGGTTATTTTAAATCAATCACTGTTCTAGAAAACTTAAAGGCCCTGAGAAGCTTATGTGAAAGAAACTCAAGAGGTTTTTCCAAATTTGACCATAATCCTAAACTTTACTAATAACTAAACTTTACTAATAAAAATTGTAAAACTGAAAGAAGTTTTTCTAAACCATAATAAAACACTTAGCTCAACTATGCTGGAGGAAAGATCAAGTTATTTTTCAATTGTCTTTAATTAGAAAATAATTATGAAATTATCATGAAGAGGTGGATTAAAGAGTACAGCCAAAAAGGGTAGTAAAGATGAACACAGATGTGTCAAGTAATTGATTAATAATAATACTATGTTTTTGAATTTTATAACATTTGTATTCATGAAATTTTTTGAAAATTGTGATTTCATTTCTTGTTGGGACTAATGACATGTTAACTAACTCAGGCTGACTCCTTACTCCCTGGCGAGAGAGCAAAATCAAGGCTCAAAGTCGGTTTCAAAGGTTCATGACGATAAACCGGACCACCGTCAGGGATTGGTTAACAACAGTTCCGCAAACGTGATCAGCTCGTGCTTGCCATATAGTCCAATGGGACTCTTGCCTGCATGAACCCCCATGCCTTGCTGACCTTTAAGCTGATTGGTTCCCGCCTAGCCCCCACCCTACATAAAAGCTGTGCGACTTCCTCAATAAACGAGTTCCTGCTGTGACGGGTCTCCCTGACGGTTTGATTGTCCTCCACCCGGAGGGCTGGGAGCGGGCGGTCAGTCGGCCTTACCTATCCCAGTCTGACCTTGTTGGGGAGTGTCCCCTTCCCTTGTCGCTGGTTGAGAAGAGCAAGGGGGCTTAAGACCCCGACAATTTCTCATCCAATATTTTATTCATCATTGTGTATTCTCTTTCTTGAACAAGGTCCACCAGTTGTGTAAGGTTATGCACAGCCTGGATTTGGCCCAGGTAACTCTTTTGTCTCCCTGTTGTGCTCAGGATGTTCATTTGGATCACAGTTTTCACCAGGGGATGCTTGTCCCCCTCCCAAGGAATAGAGATTTTTTTTGAAAAGGCAATTTGTGCCTGTGAATGGTATGGGCCAGAAGAAAAAACGTTAACCACTAGTTTTGATAAATTTCAGTGTCCAAATACTAAGATTCCAATAGCTTATTCTTTGCAGAAATGTCCTCACAAATATTCAGGAGAGGGGAAAAGTAACCCCCTAACTCCAAGATGTTGGGCAATTCAGCTTCTGCCACAGTGTTCAGCATATAGAAAGCAGGGCTATGCTGGGCTATATGTGCCATGTGACATCATGTTGGGATAACCTACCACCATCCAGAGATCAGAGCAACACTTAATAGGACTCACCACACATACAGCCCTTTCTGGTACCTCATCATTAGAAAGACAAAACGTTTATTTCCTCAATGAATAATAAGTTTGGAGATACAGATATATCCAGAAAGTATGATTTATTAATTGAAGTTTACTCCAAAATGATTGCAATTACATACTTCCCCTGTCAGTTTCAATTGAGAAAAGGAAAACGAGACAAAGATTGGAGAGCAACTTTAGAGAGAGAAGACTCCTTTTCCCATGTAAGGAGAAATTGGAAAGGAATCATTTCTATACCCAACTTCTGCCTGAAGCCTGGTTGAAGAAGTTGTCTACAAAACAGGGGAAATTTTTTTAATAAGAAAAATATACATGAATGTATTCATAGTAAATAGAAATAGTCTTAAATATGCAAAGAGAGAGGGAGACCCATCAGGAAACACTTACTGCCAGCCCTCCCAGAAACATGAGATGGAAAATTACAACAAGCTGATCACAAAGCTTCCCAGACTCCAAGACGTGACTTTTCTAAGTTCTTTCATATTTAACAGTATGTCTGCTAATGTTCCAGGAGAACTCAATACTCTTTAGTCCTTATTTTTACTCGTAGGGAGGTAAGTTTGGCTGCATTTTCTTTTTGGGAATGCACTTATTTTTTTCATTTTTGAGAAAAGAATGTTTTTATATAGCTGATAGATCTCTCTGGGAAAATATCTAATGCCAGAATATCAAATAAATATCTTTCCTTTTTATAATTATAGAAAGATTCCAGATTTTGTGTTTCTTTTAGCAGTAATATTTTTTGAGAGGAAGTTGAACATAAGTGATAAAGACAGAAGGGCCATTACATGTATAATAAAATGTTGTCGACTTGTGAGTATCATTTAACAGGGGGAAATCACTGTAGTAACCATTCAGTTTAAGCATAAGGAAATTAAGGCCCACGAAAGGTAAAATATTTAGCAGTTGGTAACAAGGATGCAACTGGAATGTAAATTAATTGATTCCTAGCCTAAAGATCTTTTCAGCACACCAAGTTGCATCTTATAACATCTTATAATATGACCCTAGGAGAAAACTCAGCAAATACTTCTTGAATGAATGACCAATGAGTAAACATTAGAAGTGGGTGAGGAGGCAGTTTTCATCTGCTTGGCAATGCTCATCACCCTATTTTAAAATCACCAGGGAACAGTTTAAAAATACAGATTCCTGTGCCTCACACCTGAAGGTCTAGAGAGAGGATCTAAGAATCAGTATTTAGAAAAAAAAAAAAAAAAAATGCTTCTCAGGGGATTCTAACATGCATCTGTGTATAAAATACTGAATTCCAAGAGGTTATCTCACAGAGGAAGCTGACGTGGACAGCATTTTTCACATCAAAGGGCATCTCTTAACTCAGCCCTGCTCTTCCTGGCATGGCTGGCAAAGTTGGCTTCTTGCAACTTCATTCCTTACTCCTTTCAAGACGTTCAGATTCCCTCTAAAAATTTTCTAGGTGGCAGGTTCATCATTTTAAGTCTCTAATAACATAAGTGGGATAAACTCCTTATTGGGGCTGGAGAGCAGGAGAGTTGGAGGGTGTTTAGGGGATGTTATTTATACTTAACAGAGAGTAGTCATAGGAATTGGAAGGACAGCAACAGTTTAAATTAAAAAAAAAAAAGAATTACAACTATTTAGCTACAACTCATCAAACTTTTTGGAAAGACTTTTGGGCTAGAAGGAGCATCTGTGTTTAGGATGAGTCATTATATGGAACTCACACTACTATTGATCATGAACATTGAAATAGCTTTGTTATTTATCAGAATGTTTTGCTAGAGTCAGATTTTATTAGTTCTGAAAAATATGTTGTAGAAACTGATGTAATTTTCTCTGTAGGTTTTCTGTGAAAATTAATTGCAAAAGGCAGTTGGGAAGGATGAACTAACATTTTATAATATAAAAAGATGAGCATTCAGAAATATATTGAAAAATACAAACTAGTAACAAGCAGCCCATAAAGGATAACTATAAAGAGAACAGTATTTCCACTGATGCCTGATCTGTTTTTTAACTGACATTAGACATATTAATAGATTTTGAGAAAGGCCAAGTATTTCCAGTTGATCATGGCCCACCTTTGTTTAGGTTAGCATATAAGTCTTTCCTCCTGCCTTGGGATATAGTGATCCACCTGTCTTGCTGCCACCCAAGACATGCTTCTGTTCATAGGTTCCTGACAAATTGCACTTTGTGCAATCCTAGATCTGTCTGCCTCTTTCTTTGGTCCCACAGCACTTTCCATCTTTGGTGACTGGTTTTCAGATATCAGGACTGTTTTTTCTGGAACCATCTGTATTGTATCCATAATATTCAACTTTTGATGAACTTGGAAAAGGTTGAGTTTTGCAGAGTTCTTCCTCTTGAGTATGTTCAGTAATGATTTGACTGGCTACAGAAAGTGGTTATGGATGAAGTTCAAAGGCTCTATTCCCCATATGCTTTCAAGTCCTGGTGGATGAATGTATAGACTATACCCTGCATAAGGGCACCAGGTCTAACAGGATGCAAGTGGAGGCTGGCAATGAACCTGTGCTCTGGTCATCATGCTCTCTATGCCCTAAAAAGGGTTGAAATAGTTGAGGGAAAGGGATGCCAACACCTCTCCATAGTCCTGCATTTGTTTTTAGTTTAGTGCCAGCATGATTCTTTTAGTCTCTTGGGTAGAATTAACTAGTTTAAGGACCAGATCATCATAGTGAAAAAACAAGACATCTAAGGAACTGAGAAACACAGTTTCTGCTGGCAAACATAATACCCACCCCAAAATGCCTTTTGTCATATTTATTTTTTACTAATTCAAATTAGACACAAAAGCATTCATATTGGGCAAATTATATTCATATAATGAGGATAGAAAAATTAATCAAAAATTAGATTTTAACTATGGAAATCATACAGGAGTGAATGTTATAAAGGTGATGAGTATGGAAAAACCTTCTTTTCTATTTTTATGTGACACCAAAGCATTCATGCTGGAAAAATTGAGGAGCATGCCCTAGATGTGGTAAGTCCTTCAGTTGCTAGCCAAATATCTTTGCTCACCAGAGAATTCATGCTCAGTTAAACATGCAGCCCTCAATAAATATGGAAACATGACAATTCAATGGAATGGAAGATTTCCATTTGGGTTCAAGATTCTTCGGTAAATTTTCAATTAAGAGAAAATCTCATCTTTTTCTAATTATATTTTTATTTTACTCAGCAAAATGCCACTAATAATGGTTTTTGCTCTAAGTGTTGAAGACAGATGGAAAGCACTTGCCAACTCAGATTTTTTTTTTCTAAATATCTGCTGCCCAAAGGACAACCCTTTACCTTTCCTTATGCTGTTTTCTATGCCTAGAAATCTTTATCCATCTCAATTTAACATCTTAAAAGTCAATTCCATTGTCCATCTGACTTTGACTTTTCTAAGAAAAGTTCGTCACTCTCTCTAGTCCCGCCTTCATGTTTATTCATAAATGTGCTCCAAATCTTGGCATGATAAAGGTTTGTTTATGACTTGCTATGCCAGTGGATTATGAATTTTTGTTGTTTTAATGTTGTATGAATGGATTTTTTGGCAGTGCTAAAAGCAAATGATGTTTTTATGTGGTTTGATATTTTCAGAAATATTTGTGGCTAAAATTTTTTTAAATAGAAGAATTTAAAGTAGTATTTTTTTTATTGTGCTCATGCTAAATATAAAACACCACCAAGAAAGAAAGGGATGTGGTTACTTTCCCTAAAAGTAGTAACAACTGTACAGTAAGGGAGATTAAGTATGCAAATAAGTAACCACAAGGTAAGGCAGGAAGTGTTTTAAGTCTACCAAGAGAAATGCAGGTAAAGTGCTAAGGAAGAGCAGAAAGGAAGATACCACTTCCTGCTTTGGGGTGGAGTCAGGGGATCCAAGAGAGGATCTTGGCTTTTTGTCAAGTGTGTCCACTTTTCAGCTTCTTATTGTAATTAGGGAAATACAAATGTATGTTACAACAGGAAAGTATTTTTGGAGAAGATAAAGAGATGTTCCTGAAAATCGAAGTTAAAAAAAAAAAACCTAACGAATTTTCTAGAAAGATACTATCATTACTACCTTGTTAGCACCTAATCATCTTCATTAATATGTATATCACTACAAGTGAAATGGCATTATTTCATGTGTATTTGTATCAGTTCAAATTAGGACATAAGATTTCTTTTTTTCTTAGAGTGACCGCAGACTTAAGTCGAAAGGCCAGATTTATTTATGGTCATATCCAGCATAAGAATATGCAGTTGGTTAGTTGGTTCTTTTTTTTCCCCCCAGCCAGAATTTGATTTTCCCACTTTTTCGATTGTTGCATTATACATACTGATGGGATTTATTGTTACATATTTGTACATGCACACAATACAAAATATAGGACAATATAATTTGACAATATGACTCCCCAACACTTTTCCTCTCTTTCCCAAACTCCCACCCCTGGATCCCTTTCCTCTATTGATCTCCCTTTGATTTGCATTAGATCTGCCTTTTTTTTTCTACTTTTTCCTCTCTAGCTTCTTATGAAAGAAAACATGCCCCTTAACCTTCTGAATTTGACTTATTTCACTTAACATAATGGTCTCTAGTTCCATCCTCTTCCTGCAAATGACATAATCAGAGTTTTCTTTATGGCTGAATAAAACTGCATTGTGTATATATACATTTTCTTTATCTATTAATCCATTGGTGGACACCTAGGCTGGTTCCATAGTTTGGCTATTATGAATTGTGCTGCTATAAACATGGGTATGCATGTATCACTGATGTATGATGACTTTATTTCTCCAGGATAAATACTGAGGAGTGGCATAGCTGGGTCATATGGTGGTTCCTTGCCTAACCTTGAGGAGCCTCCATACTGATTTCCATAGTGGTTGTACTAATTTACAGTCCCACCAACAATGTAAAAGTGTTAGTTCCTTTTTCTCCACATTCTCTCCAGTATGTACTATTAGAACAATAGCAATACTTGGAAATAGGACATAGATTTTAGGCATCAGTAAATTAGATAAGAATAACAAAATGGTAAACATTTTGTTAGTTAAGTTTAAGTGAGGTTTAATAAACATAAAAACTTTACAAGTTCCTGCAAGGTATCATTCCCTATTAGAGTAGTTAAAAAGAAAGTGATGGAAAAAAATTATGGCCAATATTGTCAGAGAAGAGCTACTTACTTTAAGTTTCAAAAGATGAACATAAAATACCTTCTTTATCAGCAGACTGAATGTAAAAGTCTATTTGACCTAAATTTTACATTGGAAAGAATGTCACATCAACCCCAAACTAAAGTTCTAGTTTCCTTTTGAGAATGAAATTGTCAGAAATATCATGGATGAGATAATTGTGGCAGAGAAAAAAATGACTGAGCATTTAGCTGGACATTTTCCAGCTGCCCTTACAATTAAATATGCTGGGTGACTGAGTTCTAATCAAAATAAGGTGATGTATGCCACCTCTAGGACTGGTCCATAAAATTATCCATGAACTTACCCTTTCTCTGGTTGAATGTAAATAAACACAACTCTGGAAGTCATGTGTTGAAGATGAAAGAACCACAAAACAGGCTGCATTCATCTTAAGGGAGAGTCAATTGCCATTAGGAACACTCACAGTGAACTTCATGTATTTGAGAAATAAATTTCTGTTGTATTTGAGCTATTGTACATTTGGGTGTTTGTTTGTTATAGCAGCTAGTGTTGCCTTAACTAATATAACAAGGATCTGCAAATAGTTTCTTGGTAATAATGTCACACTTTAAATGAAGTTAACTTTAAAGTTCCTTCACAAAAATCACTGCTATATCCCATGTTTATCCAAATGTATACATAACCCATTCCCAAGAGTAATGTAAGTTTTGGCTAAGAATCATATTTCATACCATGAAGTCTTGAATCTGTTTAGCCGGGAGTTAAGTCTCAGCTCTTCAATTACTAACTGTATGGTCTTGGGCACTCTATTTAATTTCTTTAGGTCTAAGCTTTCTCATCCATTAAATTAGGATAATAACTTTAATTCACGATTTGTTGTAAAGATTAAAAGAGGTGATCTATGAAAAATTTCAGAACAGTGTCCCCACAGCATATTTAATAATTCAATAGTTAATAACTGTTATTAAGATTTTGTGAAAAAAAGCAAAAATGTACTTGCATTTATGTGTTTTCCCCTCGGGTACTCCTTTTCTTTGCATATCTCTTTCAGAATTCTGCCCTTTTTGGATTGCATGGTACAATCTAAAAATTGCCTGTCTTAGAACTCCATGTGGCTAGTGCCATAAATTAGGCTCAGGGGATCCCATCCTTTCCTAGTGGTCTATGGGAAAGGAGAAATCCCTCCAAAGTCCTCCGATACAGACAAAGGGAAGAGTCTTGATTCAACGCAAGTGGAACTTAGATACACATTCTAGAGAGGAATAATGAATTGCTGTTGTGTCTTTGGGTATCTTTCTGGTTCAGGATTCCAAACTTTGGGTATATTGCTCTTGTTTTCTACCTAGGAGACATGACTACTGCTCAAAAATAAAACAGTTTCAGTCTTGATGACCTCAAGGGAGTGAGGCAAAAGTTATTATTTTACTTTAAAAAACAGTACCAATTGAATACTGTGTGCCAGGTACTGCCCAAAGGACTTTGATTATTCTTTATTGTTTGAGATAAATGCAATCATTTTCTCCCACTAATCCACAGCTTTCCTACTATTCTTTGTACATGTCTCTACAATTGATCCAGGTGTTCAAAATTCTGGAGTTATCCTAGATTCTTTATGTTTATCCAATCATCAGCAAATCCTTTAAGTTCTAGTACAAAACATAATTCCATGTCTTATTATTATTGTATGGCCACCACTTCAGTCTAATGCTCCATAGTTCTTGGCATAAGCTATTGCTGTAGCCCTTGATCTGTCTCTGCTTTTCTGTTAGCCCACTAGAGCATATTTTTTACATAGCAGGAAGAATAATCATTCCAAAATGTAAAACGAATCATATGCTATCACTCCCTTCCCCCTTACCCTTCCAGTGACTTCTGTGTGAGGGATACGGTGAATTGATATCCAGCATGCATTCTACTCTTCTATTGTGCTTTCTCGTCCTGTAGGGAATAGAAAATTTAAAATTGGGAATTTAAAGAGTCTGAGAGTTTACCAATACCACTTGGGATGGGTCTTAGGTTTCAATTAGATGCTCATAAGAGAGATTAGAAAGGTGGAAGCGAGTTGGAGACCGTGTTCTGGCCGCCTTGACTACCTTTGCAGGTAAGTGTGGTTGCAGAGACATTGAGCTGGTGTGGATGTTGAGAGTTGTGGCAGCAATAAGGGCTTCCTCTTCCCTGGCTTATGGCCATGGCCTATGTTCTTTAAATCACCAGTTCAGTTGTAATCTCTTGATTGCACAGCTTCCTGATTGTGGTAGAGATAGCAGCATTTTGGGTAGTGGCCTAGTCGGATGTTAGTTTTCTGTTCTCATTCGTGGAGGTCTGGTTTAAAGTTTGCTCTACAGCACTTTCAAGGATTTTGTAAGCACCCAAAATGTGTGTATCAAATCTCTTTCTAATTAAATGAGAGGTTTTTCCTGCTTTCTGTGATAGAACCTTAACTGATATACTTCTAATCATACTTAGAATTAATCTAAAATCCTTACCAAGCCCTTAAACCCAGTATAATCTGACTCTTGGTCACTCTATTATTCTCACTGACTCTGCTTAAGCCAAACTGCACTTTTGCATTTTTCTTCTCTCTTAAACACACTAAACTTGCCTCTACTGAGGCTTTGTTACCACTTATTCTTATTCCCCTGGATCTGTGTTATGACTCATTCACTTTTTTTCATGTCTTTGCTCCAATATCACTTCAGAGAGGTCTTCTCTGACCACCTATCTAGCTTATGACTCCCTGCACTCTTGTCCCTTTGCCTTCCTTTATCCTTCTTCCTCATACTTTATTTTTTAAAAATAAGGTTATATGCATATTTTCTTTATTTATTTTTAAAATTTTTTAGCTGTAGGTGGACACAATACCTTTATATTATTTTTATGTGGTGCTGAGGATTGAACCCAGGGCCTCACACGTGCTAGACAAGTGCTCTACCACTGAACCACAACCCCAGCCCTTTTTGTTTTACTTTATCATAGTAGACACCATGTTTGGAATGGAAGCTGTGTTTTGTTCATTGTTCTGTCCCTGGAGGGTCAAACAATTGTGGCACACGTGCTTTTTAAAAATTTGTTCTTTTTAGATACACATGTCAGTAGAGTGCATTTTGACATTATACATACAAGGAGTATAACTCATTCTAATTAGGATCCCATTCTACAGTAAATTTTTTTTAACGAATTTCCATTTTAGAGATAAGGAAGGCTGAGGCAAAAAATAATTAAGTGACTATTTGAGCTCATACAGTGAGTGGTAGAGCTGGGCTTGGAACCCAGGCAGTCTGATGTGGGGGCATTTGCTCTTACACAGGACACCACACTGCCTCCCCCGTCTAGACAATCTCCAGTCAAGTGCTCATGTACTCCGTCAGCAGGAAGAATGGAGGTGGGTGGGCAGTTGATGCAGCATGAAGGTTGAAAAAAAAGAAATAAAAATGCTTAAGCCTTTGCCTGTCCAAGAGAGGGCTGTCTTGACCCATAAACACAACTGTCTGCCTGTGAAGCAGGCACATCCCTGTGGTGGAGACAGGTGGCAGAACAGAGAGATAGCTCAGTTCCCCCATCTGTGACAGCATCCAAGTAGCTCCCTTGTTCTGGTTGATTCTACAACCATCCATCCCTCTGCTTTCCAACCTCCAAATACACATACTGCCATGCCTTCAAAATCACTCTCTCCCTGCCCGATTGCATTCTCTAGATTGTTGTGGGTTTTCTTTTAATCCCACGGAGTTGGTTTTTACTATTCCCCCATTATCCTTATTTGTTTTTTCCCTATCCTTCCTTCTTTCTCTTTTTCCTTTCCACTCTCTCCTAATAGTTTAACAAAACCATTTCAATGCTGATTTCCCACATTTAGACATTTTAATTTAAATTTAGAAATAACAAAAAGCATTGATTCATTAACATTTCCACTTTAGGTCACCAGAGAGGGAGGCTGATGAACTAGTATCATCAGCCTCTTTTGTCACCAGGTCAGGGTGACATCACTTTCTCTCACAACAAAGCCTTATTGTAGTTCACTGGGAGTCCCTACAGCCTACAGGAATGAGCAGAGCTGTGGCGTTAGACAAATCTTGGCTTGAACACTGCCCTACCTCTTCTTATTGGGGTGTCTTTTGCCAAGACTTTTCCCTCTCTCTGCTTGTTTCCGTATTTGTAAAACTTGGAACAATTAAAATCTTCCCTGCAGAGTTTTGTGAAGGTTTGGGATAATGTACATAGAGAATCTGGTACGACTCATAGAACATTGTAGAACTACAAAAGGAAAGAGGCATTTTCCCCTATATTAAAGCTTAATAACATTAAGTGATAAGTCTCTGATTGCTCATGGAGTTAATTTGTACAATTCATTTTCTCAACATACATGCTTTCTACTGGAAGTTGAACAAAAAAATGTTCAAGTGCCTGCGGCAAGATATTTTCCTTTAAATATAATGAAAATTGATATTCTTATTTATCCTATATTTGAATTTTTTTAAAGTTAAGATATTCATAAAGATAAGATAAAGTGTCTGAATTTAAATTTAATCATAGAATACTGTGCTAGTATAGTCCATTCATGTTTACTGATGACTTCACTGTTATCTTCTCCCATAATGAAAGCAGATTAGTCAAAATACATTGTATCAGAATCTGTTCTGTTCTGATTTCCATGACTTCAGTGTCTTCCATAAATAATTTATAATTGATAATATTCTATACTTATTAGGGTGCAAGAAAATAGACACTGTTAGATATTTTGATTGAAGTATCACCAATTGTCCTGAGAGCCTCTTGGCTTAAGAAAGTTCCATAAAAGCTCATACCCTTATTTTCAATAATTCCACTTATAGGAACTTGTTCAAAAAAATATTCAAGGTGTGATCAAGTACTTTTGAACAAGGACATTTATCAAACATCGTTTTAAATTAGAAAAAAATTTAAACATCTTGAATGTTCAACTATAGAATAATTAAATAAAATAAATAATCTGTTAAAATAGTTTTACAAGAAATCATTTAATGGTATTGGAACATGTAATAAAATTATAACTTAAAAAAGGCAGAACATCATAAATTAATATATGTGACACAAGAGTATAAAATTATGTGTGAAAGTTATACCACAATATCATATTTATTTATGTAAATATTTAGGTACTAAGGATTGAACCCAGAGGTGCTTTACCACTGAGTTACAATCCCAGCCCTTTTTATTTTTTATTTTGAGACAGGGTCTCACTTAAGTTGCTTGGAGCCTTGCTAAATTGCTGAAGTTGGCCTCAAACTTATGGTGCCCCTGCCTCAGGCTCACTGGGATTGCAGTGGTGTAGCACTGCACTCAACACAATCCTAATTTTGTAAATAAAACACCATGAATAGAAAAAAGACTGGGAAAAAAAATATAGGAAAATTGAGTGGGAAGGGTTTTATTTTCTTCTCTGTATTTTGTAAATTCTCTATTAAAAATATGTAATTTTGATAACAGAAAAACTTTGTAAAACAGAGTAAAATAAATTGAAAGAATTTAATTTCACTCTGAATTGTAGACTTTAAAGCCTCCAGAAACAGGTTGGCACACCCTACAGGCAATTATAAGCTACGTATAAGGCCTTTGCTCACTGTAGTTGCTTCTCATCCTATCTTTCTGTGGTGTGAGGAAGTAGTTGGGTCTTAATGTTATCAAGTCTGAGGTCAGGTGAGCCCAGTATAGCAGAGCACACTGTAATTAATCCCTGCCACTCAGGAGGTTGAAGCAGCAGGATCCTAAATTCCAGGTCAACCTTGGCTACTGAGTGAGGGCCTATTTGAAAATAAAAAGTAAAAAGGGCTGGGGATGTAGCTCTGTGTTAGAGTAGCCCTGGGTTCAATACCCAGTACTTAAAAAAAAAAAAAAAAAAAAAAAAAAAATCCGAGGTCTGGTGAAAAAGTCAAGAGCGTCTGTGGAGTGAGTCCTCCTGGCCTACACACCCAATTGAACCGTCTATTCATTTCTTCCCTTCTCTTCCCTTCTCTTCCCTTATGCTCTCAATTTCCCTGAAATCCACTGTTGTCAGGTGACTGTACCAAGTACTGGAAACAGGAAGATGTGGTCATTGCCTTCCTGAGGTTCTAGTGAGAGAAACTTTGTGATGAACTCAAAGTTAAAATTAGAGCTCAGCTGTTAGTTTTTCCCAGATTTTCTGCCTTCTAAATGACTTTATGATTTTTAATAACAATAACACTCTGTTATTAAGCCTGAGGCCATCATATGTCAACCATATCAACTTTTCCTCAAATCCACTACTTTTCTACCTCCATGCCCTCCTTCCTTCCTACACTCCAGTCTCCAAGGAATTCACTCACCTGCATAAATACTGTAGGTGAGTTCCAGCGGAGCTTCTTGGCTTGGCCTCCTAGCTTCTCTGTGGCCTTGCTTTTTAAAATAATTCTGATCTCTAGATACTGTTTCAGGCTGCCATTCTCTCTTGCCTGAACATGGCCTGCTAACTGCTCTTATCTCCTGCTGTCTAGTCTCAACACAGGAGCCAGAACAATTTTTATAAAAACAAGTCAGATCATGCTACTCCTTTACTTGAATTCCTCCAATGACTGTCCATATCTTTGCAGAGTCCTTAGCGTCAGTGTAAGGCCTTTTGTGATCTGCCCCTGACCTCCCACCAGAACCTGGACCCCAGCCTCCACTTCTGCTTCCTTTTTACTTTAGATCAGGAGTTCAATTTGGGGCATGCTGAGTTTCTTATGTCCTTTGGATTTCCAGCTGTCTCCTTGTTCTTCATTGAAAATACACAAGCTCTCATGGAGAGGTTTTTGTACTCCTGATCTCTGCCTGGAAGCTCATCACCCAAATATCAGCAAGGCTTGCTCTCTCACTTCTTTTGGGCTTTTGTTTAAATGACAACTCTGTGAAGCTTTCCTTGACTACCTTATGTAAAAGTACAGCTGCCCTTTCTCGCAGGATTCTTGGCTTTTCATTTCTCCACACCATCACTTGACATTATATGTATTTACTTTTATTGTGTACGTCCACAGGAAAGCCTATCTAAGCTGCAGGTCAGATACCACATTATTCCTGTCTAAAGAAAGCATAATGACATGTGTAGTCTGCTTTGTGCTCCTACAGTGAAATGCCTGAGGCAGCTAACTTTATAAAGAGAACAGGTTTATTTAGCTCACAGTTTGGGAGTTTAAAGGTCATGGTGCCTGCATTGACTCAGTTCCTGTAAGCAACTCATAGTGAATGGTGACCAGCAATGATGTGAGCACATGTTAGAGCAAGTGACTCTGAAGTAGGCAAGAAGAAATAAGAGTAGGTAGAACAAAGACAAACAGGGAAGGAAAGAGGGACTGTAACTTTAAATCTAAAAACTCCACCAACACCCTTACCTTTTCTCCCTGGGCCTGTTTTTTCTTCAGGCCTAAATTCTTAGAAGGTCCAATAAACTTTGGAGTACTATAAGTTCAGTTAATTAGTGCCTATATACATTGTTAACTTACAGAATGTATTTTTAGGACAATTAAAAGCATAGAGGAAAATGTTGTTTGAACCCATGCTACAGTACAGTCCAAGGGCTATTAACTAAATAATGTCAACCTGAAGATTCTGAGAACCTATGATCCATCCAATCTGTGCTCCATGATTAAAAGAATGGAGCTGAATAAGCTCACACCACCCCACACACTTCTCACCACTTAGTTTCCTCTAAAAGCAGATGCTAAGACCCCCAAAGTGTCTTTCATTCTCAAACGCCCACACACTCTCTTTCTGTTGCTCATTTTCTCGAATAAATCTCTACTTGTGTCTCTCTTGATGCATCTGAAATTCCTTCTCTTTTTTTTTTTTTTTTTTGGTGGTGGTGGTACTGGGGATGGAACACAGGGATTGTAGCTCTACTACTAAGTCACATCCCCAGCCCTTCTTATTTTATTATTTTTTAAAATTTTGAGACAGGGTTGACCAGGCTGACCTTGAACTTGTGATTCTCCTGCCTCAGTCTCCCGAGTTGCTTGGATTAAAGACTGTGCCACTGGCCCCAGTATAGTATTAGGTATTCTTGTATGTGGTGTGTTCTATGGTCTTTCAAGACCCCTTAATCAAGCATTGCACTCATCCCCCAATGCTGAGAATATCAACTGCTATCTGCCAAAAACTTCATCTCACACTGGGGATTGCCCTTAGCTTCAGAGAACTGCATGCCTAAGCTCCAATCCCTCTCAGGTAGAGGCCAATGTAAATGACTGACTGACACAAAGACACAAAGGTCCTGCCCATTGCCTCAGTGTAGGCCAGCTCTGAAGGGTTATCTCAGCTCCATAGCCCCTTTTAGATCAGTCAAGTTTCCAGGGGCAACTGCATTGCAGTTGAGCTTCTCCCTTCACCTAGTCCTGACTTCCTCTACAGATGAATCCCACAAGACCAAACAACTTCCTGCATGTAATTCTCTGTCTCAGTCTGATTCTGGGGAACTCAATCCAAATCATTGCATAAATCTTTCAAAAATCTTTATAGGGGAAATTTCTAAACCTCTAGGATAGTTTATGAGGTTCTTTGGAATTGAACACATTCTCCTCCTCTCACCCTCATCTCTCATGATTCTCTTGCATGTTTTTTTGTAAGACGCCCTCCATGGCATTCCCCACCTTGCTCAAGCTTTCTCTATATTCCACGTATAACGTACTCATAGTTTTTTCTTGGCTAATTCCGTCTCATGCCTGAAGAGTCAGCTTTTGTCTTCCAGAAAGCCTAAATTCATGCTTAATCCAGTGCAGAGTCCCTCCTCTACGCGTGTGTAGCATTTTGTATATACACATACCCCTTCACTAAGGATAGGATTATGTTCCAAGAAATTCATCATGAAAGTTGAAAATATTATAAGCCAAAAATGAATTTAATACACCTAACCTAGGACGCATCCTAGCTTAACCAAACAGTACATAAGTAGTGTATCCGTTGTTTATCCTTATGACTGGCAGTTTGCTGCTGCTGCCCGGAATTGAGAGATTTGTATTGCATATCATTAGCCCAGGAAAATAATCAAAATTCAAAATCTAAAGTATGATTTCTACTGAATGTTCATCACTTTTGCCCCACCACCATGAAGTTGAGAAATGTGTAGTCAAACCATCATAAGTCTGGGAACATCTGTACTTTCACCAAATCGCTTACTCTATTATATTAAAATTGTACAAAATATTAGTAGAATGACAATTATTTGATTATAAAGAGAATTACTAATTCAGCATATGGAGAATTTTTTTTTTTTGTAGTTTATGGGGGGAGAAAGAAGAAGAACTAGCAAGTGCTACAAGTCTTTTATTTTTTAGTAAAAAAATAAGTCTCATACTATTCTGAAGCATAGGAATGCTTTGGTTCTTAGTATTACCTAACACTGTTTCCAAAACAAAATGAAGCACTTTCCAATGGGCAGATCTTAGAGGTAAATCTGTCTTTGCTCCTAGTGGTGGTTAGGTGGGGAGGGTGTTGGATATCAGGAGCAGAAACTTGCTTTCCATGACAGGAATAAGGTGAGAACAACGCAAGAGTACGGAGTCCTGACCACTGGAGGAAATGGGGAACTTGTGGTCGATATGCCACATTCTTTCTTTTCTGCTGATGTCCTTAAAGAGTCCCTCCTCTGTGCCCTGTACCCTGGTTCGGTGTGGTTCAAGGAAGAGGAACCTGACATTACATCCTATGCCCGTCCATTCATCGTGACAAAGTATGGACAAGTGATACTTAATTGCCTTGGTTCCAGGGGATGGGAGCTAGGACAGGTATTTGGTAGCACTTCTTTTACTTTTCCTTACCCCATCCCCTTTGTTTTCCTTTTTTATTATTTTTTAAATTTTTGGTATTGATTTGGTAATTATGGTAGATAGGGAAGGATTGGCTTGAGTAGCCTCACCCACCCTTGATCCTCCAGCTTAGAGGTCCTATAGAATATTAAGCAAAAATTTGGCCTTCTTTGATTCTTGGTGTAAGTGGCAGAAGATACCTAACTACATCTCCTACATTGTATACATTTATAATCTAGCCACTAAATAACTCTTTGTCCCCAGGGCATTGGCCCATTGGCCCCACATGAGCCAAGTGCTCATCTCTGGTCCAGGCAACTATGGGTAGAACACTGAATCATGGTGTGTTTAAGGGGCAGCTCCCACAATCATAATATAAATAAAGTTGGCAGAGCTGATTCCTAAGATAAAGGGAGGAGAGAATGACAGTTGTCTACAGCCTTGTTACAAGTGTTCTTGCAAAAATGTTTGATTATTCCTCAGTGTTTACTAAATCTGAGTTAAAACTGGAAGATGTATCCCTAACAAATGTAGACATGGCATTGCTCAGCTTCCTTGAAGAGGCTCTGTGTCTGGAATATTCAAAGACACTGTTAACTTGTTGAATATTTTGCATGGTACATCTTACCCCCTGAGAAACAATACAAGAGTTGGTGAGTTGGTGAAGATTTTTGTTTGTTTGTTTGTTTATTTGTTTTGTTCCTTTTATAATTAGAATAGGAGAAAACTACAACTACATCAGGAATTGTACAGTTTGGCAGCTGGTATTTCTTTTTTATCTGCTGATTAATAAAATTTCAATGATTGAATTTTTGGTAAATGTAAATTAAAATTTACTAATATCTTTATGAACACATATGCTTAGTATTAAAGTCAACCTGGCAAGTAGTGTAAGAGCATCACAACCACAAACAAAAATAGCCAGATTGTTCTTTCTCCTGCTAAGAATCTTATAGTTAAAAAAAAAAAAAAAATTTACTTTATCTTGCTCAACATGAGCTTGTGCATTCTTCCATAGTGAGTGCCAAACTGAGAGTTGTTTTATGATCTACTAGCTATTAACCATGACCCTAGAAAAGTCACAATTGCTCCAACTTCAGTTTTTCCATTTGTAAAATAAATGGATTAGAATAGATCTAAGGGCCTTACAACTTCATAAATCTCATTTTGCTAATTGTGAGTTTCAGAGCAGGAGGATAAATAATTATTTACAGGACAGATGCCCATTATAAGAACAGGTCAGAACAACATAGTAAAGAATATTTAACTCCCCAAAACATAACCAGGCAAACTTAGATCAAAACTCAGTTTATTAGAAGTCACTGCAGTCAGGATGAACAGAACTTTGACAGAATCAAGAGGGAGGAGCCAGACATTTTTTGTATAGGATTTGGGAGCTCTGTGTGCAAGGGGTTTAAGACAGGTGTTTCAAAGGCAGGGAAGAGATTGGGATTGGGCAAGATTTTGAATTAATAGTTTAGGGCGGATTGGCATACTATAGCAAGAGTCTTAAAGTAAGTCCTGATAAGTAAACCGTGGTTTGATAAGGAAGCTTTATATAAGTAAGAAGACTGTAGTCTCAGATAATCTGATTTGCAGGGATTTCCTGAAGCAAACAGTGAAGTTATTTATTGGCTTATGGTCTTATCTTCTCTGGGCAAATTTTCCTGGAACAAATAACTAAGTCATGTTGACACAGGTGGTCTCGGTTCTTAATATGACTACATGCAGGTGCCCTGGTTCATTCTCATCGGCTCTGAGTTAATGCAGGACAAAATAGATTGCGGTGGAGCAATGTTTGATGAAAACTCCTTTCCTGGCTTGCCTTGAGTTTCATACTCAAAATATTCTTCTTCCTATTTGACTTCTCTTGAATATATTATATACCTTCCAAATTCCAAGTAGAACAAATAGATTCCCAAGAGAACTTCCCCTTTTATTCTCCATTCCAACAAATGGTAGTACCACCTCTGCTCAGTTATTTAAGTCAAAAACTTAGAGGCCTTTCTTTCCTTATACCCCTACATGCCATGACAAAGTCCAGTGGATTGGACCTCCAAAATATAGACCAAATTCAATTAGTTAACATCTTCATTGGTAAAACTCTAGCTCAAGTCATTCTTATATCTTGCCCTGGGCACAAAGTCTTTTATGAGATCATATGCCACACTGGCCTTTTACCTTTTTCTAGAATATGAGTGTTTGTTTCCATATCAAGTTTCTTCTACCTGTTGACCTTGCTGAACCAGCTCTCCCTGTGGCTCCTTCTCCTTGTTGAAATCTCATCACTGATATCCTTTATTTCCTCAGAGAGGACTTTCCTGAATCACCCTAAATTGGCCCCTCTCCCCCATCACTGAATCCCATTGCTATATTTTATTTATCAGAGCTATTTCTGAAGCTATACTACTCTATATTTTGTTTCATGTCTATCTGTGCCAAATGAATAAAAACCCTATCAAAATAGAGATCTCATCTACTACATACCAGGCCCTATATTACCACTGCCTAGAACAGAACTTGGCATATAGTAGATTCTCAAGAAATAATTGTGAAATGTTTCATGAAGAAATTTAGCAAAGAATAACTGGATGAATGGAAGCATGAATTAACATATGAATTATTTAGAAAGTCATAATTGTTTAATGGTAATACAGTTAAAGATGCTAAATGTGTAATCTCTGTACCCTTATTCATGGCTTAACATGCTTGTCTCATCATTTTAACTATGTTGGATGTCACCTTTCATACAAATCCTAATGTTAAGAAATAGATTCTTTTCACAATAAATTGACTACTATCAAATTCGTAATAGGTATTTTTATTGAACCATTTAAAGAGGCAGGAATGGGAGTATAGTTAGCCATATCCCCAGCCTGTCAGGCAATGAGTATGAAAAAGATTAAAAATTAAATCATAGCCTTTGCCCTTCAGGTTGGTATTGTTTAGTGATCATAACATCTGAGCCCTAAACAGGATCCAAATACTTCAGGATCTCACATCCTAACATTTGGGGGTTGAACTTTATTCTGAAAGCAATGAGAAACTGTTGAAGGATTGAAACAGCAAGCAGAGTGGCATGATTTGATTTTTTCATTTTACAAGGAATAGTTGGCTGTTGGAATTTCACAACAGGAGGTTGTGGGAGGTTGGTCATGGAGGTTAGAGGCAAAGAAACTGAGAAGTCATTTATGAGATGCTGCCATAAACCAAAGCCAGAGATGATGGTGGCTGGAATAAAGAGAGCTGCAAGAGACGGAGCATCCTGACAGAACTACTAAAGACAGAATTGGCAGGACCCAGTGAATGGATTGAAAGCAGGAATCCATAATCAGGGTGTAGGAGGAGTCGAGGTTGAAAACTGATTCCACAGAGAGGAAATGAAAGTTCAACAAAAGGATTTTGGCTCTTTTTTATTATTTTTTAAAAGCTTTACACTCTGTAGTTTTTGGGTGTCCAAATAAGCATTTATAAGAAATCTTTACTTAATTTCTTCCAAAAAATTTGCTGTTATAAACTACAATTTCTGTGTGTAGATGACTTCTAATTTATTTATCATTTCATTGGTGCTTTATAATTATACATAATAGTGGGGTTCATGGTTTCATATATAAATTACATTTGTGATTAGAAATCAGCAAATTGTAAGAAGGGAAATGTTGATTCCAAATTTCCTGGGCTGGGATTGTAGCTCAGTGGTAGAGCACTTGCCTGGCACGGATGAGGCACTGGGTCCAATCCTCTGCACCATATAAAAAATAAATAAAGTAATAAAAGGTACTGCACCCATCTACAACTAGAAATATTTTTTTTAATTTCCTTATTGTTCTTAGAATCTTGAAGTAAGTTAATTAATATATTTAACAAAAGAGACTGGTAAAAAATACCTGCCCTGTCCTTTATATGTGCACACTGAGGAAACTCCATGGGGCTGGCAAAGGTACAGCTCTCACGTTAGAAGAATGCCCAGAGTGTGAATTCATGAGTGGTAGTGATAAGAACACCCACATTGTTCTTTTGATTTTTTTTTTGTTTGTTTCAGGGATTGAACCCAGGAGTACTTAACCTCTGAGCCACATCCCCAGCCCTTTTTATTTTTTATTTAGTGACAAGGTCTCACTAAGTTGCTTAGGCCCTTCCTAAATTGCTGAGGTTGGCTTTGAACTCCCGATCCTCCTGCCTCAGCCTCCCTAGCTGCTGGGATTACAGGCATGCTCTACCGCGCCTGGCCCACGTTGGGTTTTATACAAACTCTAAAGTATCCATATTAGAAATGTTCTAGCCACAATTCTTTCCAATTATCATATTCTTTTAAAAAGTACCGCTTGGGCTGGGGATATAGCTCAGTTGGTAGAGTGCTTGACTCACATGCATAAGGCCTTGGGTTCAATCCCCAGCACCACACACACACACACACACACACACACAAAAATACCCTTCAATTAAACAGCTAATTCAGCTAATTCTTCCAAATGTTAGCCATGCAGCAGTTTAAAGAGTCTCTAAAATTAAAAAAAAAGTCTTTAAACAAACAAACAATGTATGACTTTTAAAAAAAACTTGATCTATCTTACCCATAGGTATAGAAAAGATCATTATTCTCGTATTAAATATTTCCCCACCAAGACATACTTAATTCAAAAGAAACCAATGGTTATATCTCTTATGTTTTGAGCAGTTTTATAATTTATGAATTATTTCAATAGATATTTTATGATATCTATTGATATTTATGCAATTACTTCATAAATAGCTGTTCATTAAAAAGATTTTTCTAAGTAAATGTTCACATGTTTATGTAATCAGTGTGCAGGTAATACATTAGGGTAGAAGCAAAGTGAAGTCCATAAACTTGGAAATAGGGTTGTCAGGTAATTGTACATTTATAAAATCTATAAGAAATTGATGACCTTATGCATATGCAAAATCATCTTTATTTTATTTTATTTTTTTGCAAAATCATCTTTAAAAGACTAGCTTCTTGCCTGAGGAAGCCCTGGAGGGTCTAATTGATAACACTAATATCAATTAGATATTAATAAACATAGGAATTAATAAACATACTAAAATAAGACAATAAAGGCTAGCCCAATTCTGGTATTTAGTTTGTCTCAGTCCGTGAAAAGTGAGAGCTTGCGCCTAAGGACTCAATGTGTAGGATCCCACTGAGCAGCTCTAGAATTCACTATGAAAGGGATTTATGGTAGGCAATCCCCACATCAAAAGAAGCTAGAAACTGATCTTGAAACTGCATTTGGAAATAAGCACACTGTTTTTTACTTCAATTTTGCTGTCATTTATTTTACTTTAGGGGTGCTGAAGAAAATTGGAAGAGGCTACAATGTTCTCAAGCCATCTTTCGGTGCTACCATTGGCTATTCCTCTATTATAAAACTGAAAGTCTTGGGATATTTTGGGGTCACCAGTATTTAGAAAAATGTGCTTTGGATTCCAAAACCTGCTGTATCAGTTCTTGGCATGATACTTCCATAAATTGCCTAATCTTTCTGAATTTGTTTGCTCATCTGTAAATGGATATAATAATAACTTGATTAAAGGTTTTGGTGATATTAGCTTAATGTATTAAATTCTTAACAATAATAAATATTCCTCAAATACTGTGGTAGTTTCCTATTGTTTCTATAACAAATTACCACAAACTTACTAGTTTAAAGCAACATATATTTACTATCTTAAAGGTTTTAAAAACCAGAAGTCCAAATGAGTCTTACTGAACTATAATTTAGATGTTAGCAGGGCTACATTTTTTTCTGGAGGCTCTGTTCCCTCGCATTTTCCAGCTTCTAAATACTATCCTTGTTCTGTAACCCCCAACCAGCCATCACTTGAACCCCTGCTTCATCTTCTTTGTGACACTTCTGCTTCCCTCTTATAAAGACCTTTGAAATTACACTGAACCTACTGGATAATCTCAGGTAATCCTCCCATCTCAATAGCCTTAACCATAATTGCAAACTCCATTTAGTCATCTACTATATGTGCAGGTTTATTAGTTAGGGTTCTCTAGGGAAACAGAACCAATAAGATATATAAATACAGATACAAGTTCAATATGGATGTGTGTGTCGGGAGGGGGAGGTATTATGAAGAAGGAATTGGCTACCGTGATTATGGTGGCAAGCAAGTCTGAAGTCTGCCATGTGGCAGGCAGGTTTAGTCCCAGGAGAGCTGATGGTGCAGTTTCAGCCCAAAGGCCAGTAGGGGGAGAGTCAGGAAAGCCAATGGTACAGATGAAGTCCAAAGGCAGTCTGCTGAAGAACCTCTTCTTTCCTGGAGAAGCCAGCCTTCTTGTTCTATTTTTGGTCTTCAACTTATTGGATGAGGCCCACTCACATTATGGAGGGCAGTCTGCTATACTCGGCGTTCAGGGGTTTAAGTGTTAATCTCATCCAAAGACATTCTCCAATTTCACACAAAAACTTAATCTCACAACAGGTTTCAAATATCTATGCCCTCCCTGCCCCACTCCCTTTTTTTGCGGTACTAGGAAATGAACTCAGGGGTGCTCTACCACTGAACCACATCTGCCGGCCCTTTTTATTATTTATTTTGAGATGGAGCGTTTTCTAAATTGCCCACATTAGTCTCATATTTCAATCTTCCTGCCTCAGCCTCCTAGAGAGCTGGGATTATAGGTGTGCACCAGTGCTGCAAATATCTATCCCTTGATATCCGTACTTGGAGCTGCATGCTCACCACTAAACATGGTATCCCAGTTTCTGCACATAAAGCATCGGCATTTAGTGGAGAGGACTCCTAAATGATAATGGTAACACTATAGAAGAGGTGTAATGATGCATTTTGCATAGTAGCCACGGGAATACAGAAGAGAAGCAAGTAATCCAGTGTGAAGGTGGGAGATTCAGATGGGGAAGGAGGGAATGACAAAGCTTTCTGTAGTGGATGATGCTTAAGCTAAATTTTCAAGGATATGTGGGAGTTTAAAAAAAAAAAAAAAACAGTCACTGTAGGCAAAGGAGACAACCTAAGTATATAGAAATCTGATTCTGCATGCACCTAGCAGCTTTCTCATTATAATTTAACTTTCCTTTTATTTTCTATAAGGAAAAATAATGCTGGTCAGAGAACTCAAGTGCCCAGTTCTTTTGGCAATAATATTTCTTAATGTAAATGAATAAACTGACATTCTCTCTCTCTCTCTCTCTCTCTCTCTCTCTCTCTCTCACACACACACACACACACACACACACACACACACACAAGCCTTTGTGGTATAGTAGGCATTATTAGCTACTGACCAAACAGACATCCTGCTAACAAAAATCCAATTTCATTCAAAGATTTAGTAACAATTTATTAGGAAAAGTGGGTCCTTTCTTTAGTACAAGGGAGTGAGTTATAAATATTCTAATTCAATGGAAAAATCTATCCTCTCTTGTGATTGACTCAGGAGAGGTGGGTGATTTAGTTTCGACCACTGAGGCAAAAGAGAAAAGAAATCAGTTGGGGAATTTCTAGAAAATATTTTGCTTCCTTATTTTAAAAAAAGATACATAGGGAGAAGCTCTCCATTCTTTCTTGCTTGTTTTTTTTGTTGTTTTTTTTTTTTTTTTTTTTTTTTTTTTTTTTACTTCATTCATGAGGGTGTGATATTTGGAGCTGAGGCAGCTATTTTGTTATCATGAGGGGAAATATCATGACACAGAGCATGAGAACAGAAAAGAGGATGGAAACTGACATCACGGAGAAGCTGGGCTACAGATGCCCATTAAGGCCACTGAAGACTCCATGCTGGATGCCCTCAGAGATTATCTACAAAATAATCAAGAACTTTTTGTTATATATTAACCTACTTTACATTATTTATGCTAAAAAAAAAAATAAAAACTCTCTCTATCTGACCCTGTTCTGTTATACAGGACTCCAAAATGATGACAGAAGAAAGAAAAGTTTATCCTAAGAAAATGTGTATTATTTTAAATTTTTTCTATATTTTATAAACTACTACTAAGCTTTGGACTTAGACAAGGAAAAATCACCTCATCTCTTACTTTATTCTCTTTGTCCCACCAATTTTTGGAACATTCTTTTTCTAATCAGGTCTCAGGTACAAATAAAATACTTTTACTTATAGTATTTTAGCATTTGCCCATTAGATTTGAAAGAATGCAACTGTGCACAAAAATTGTTGTTTTTAAACACAAGCAGAGATTCTTAAATATAGTAACCATAGTTTTCCTTTAAATTCTGGTTCATACTTACACAAATGAAATTGTAGCTTCCCTGAGATTCTCTAAGAGTAAGTTTGAGGTTTATAAACATATACCTTTAAAATTATGGATTTTATTATTTAGAATATCACATTAAGGAATATATAACTAGGGAATAAATCCAAAATGAATATTCCATTCAGCAGCTTTTTGTTTTGAAATTATTTTCTATAACTATTAAGGTACAGTAAATGCTCTGTACCATCATTATGCACTCTTACATTATATATTGACTTATAGCACATTCAAGTAGCAATTATTCTCACTGTTGTGAAGGGTTTGTGCTCTGCTCACTCAACATGCAAAAATTTCAAATTATAGTACATTAAGATGTCAGTGATAAAAGGGAACATTCTAAAAATAAAGTGATTTTTAAGCACTTTATAAAATGACTAATTCCTCTTTTACCAATGAGCGCATACTCTACATTCCCTCAAATGCTTCTTAGAAATTCTTAGGAAAGGAAAAGGAATACTTATTTTTTTTCCCCCAGTACTGTATTTTAGCCCTGGGTCTCACACATGCTAGACAAGCACTCTACCACCAAGCTACTCCCCCAACCTTATTTATTTTATTTTTAAATTTTGAGACAAGGTCTTCTAAATTGCCTAAGCTGTCCTTGAACTTGGGATTCTCTTGCCTCAGCCTCCTGAGCAACTGGGATTACAGGTGTGCACCACCGAACCTGGCTGAAAAGCATGCTTCTAATTGTTTTGTATCAATGGGATCAAAATAGTGTCTCCTGATTCTTTAGCATTTGTTATCATAGAATCAAACTTTTCAGACAAGATGAACCTTGCTATATCTAAAATTAAATTAATGTACACTTTTGTTGACCTCCTTGACAACCTCGTCTTCATTTAATAGCTAAAGCAGTACATCAATCTGACACCTTTTGGCAAGACTCACAGTGATTCTCAGTTCTCACTCACAATGAAGGAAATCTCCAAAAAATACTGCTACTCTGTGTTAATAAAATTAGTTTGCCACTTCTTTGCCCCCATGATTGCCTAGAAAATTTTTTCTTAAGTGTCTCTGTGTAAGCCACAAACTCCATTACCATTTTAGAGGCTTCTGAAGACTAATGAGTTTGATAAAACACTCACTTTTCTAGATGGTTTATGAAAATATTAAGGGAAAATTGCTCCTGGAGAGCCCAACCTTTTGGATTACTTAACTCAGAATAAAGCTTTATTTATTCTTTCACCAAGTGTTTATTGAGTGCTTTGTGATGGGACGGGTGCTAGAGCTCTATCAAGGTCCAAGACAACACTGACTCCCTGTTTGTCTGAGTTTCAACCTGGAGGGAAGAGGATGGGTGAGGGAGGGTGCAATAGGAAGAAAATGGCCTTGACCGAGTGGCCACTCTGTGCCAGGTACTGTATTGAGGACTGTCTGTGAGCGATCACATTTAAACCTCACAGAAATCCTATGGAGGGGACATTTTTATAATTATCCACATTTTACAGAGAAGAAGCTGAAATTCAGAAGAACATAAAACTTGCTTAAGATTGCAGAATTTCTAAGTGAATGAGCCAGGAATCCAGACTCTACCCAGGTAAATACTGTCCCAAAATGCCTACTATCTCATGGTGAAAACTACTGATATTTATTTTTTTGCTACTTTAAAACAAAATGTTTTCCTCTACAGTTGAGTCTAAGTACTTTCCCTATGCATGTGGCAATCCAACTGCATGTCTTTGCGTGAGTGTTGCTCTTTCTCACAGGTAGTCATCTTCCTGGCCTGGCACATGGCCTTGCCTATAATCCCAACAACTCAAGAGACTGAGGCTAGATGACAAGTTTGAGGCCAGCTTTGGCAATTTAGTGAGATTCTGTTTTAGTCATTTTTTTCTCTGCTGCAACCAAAAGTTCTGAAAAGAACAATTAGAGGAGGAAAAGTTTATTTGGGGGCTCATGGTTTCAGAGGTCTCAGTCCATAGACAGCCATTAAATTCCATTGCTCTGAACCCAAGGTGAGGGAGAACATCATGGTGGAGGAAAGCAGCTGGGGACATGGTACCAGGAAGCAGAGAGAGAGAGAGAGAGAGAGAGAGAGAGAGAGAGAGCATTCCTCTCATCACAGACAAAATATATATCCCAAAGACGTGTCCCTAGTGACCCATCTCCTCCAGCCACAACCTACCTGCCTATAGTCACCATCCAGTTAATCACTATTGGAGGATTAATGCACTGATTAGTTTAAGGATTTTTAATCCAATCATTTCACCCTAAGCTTTCTTGTACTGTTTCACACATGAGCTTTTGGGGCATACTTTATATCAAAACTATAACATAAACTGTCTCAAAATTTAGAAATTAAAAAGTACTGGGTCTGGGGAGATAGCTCAGTCGGTAGAGTACTTGCCTTGCAAACATAAAGCCCTGGGTTCGATCCCCAACACTGCAAAAAAAAAAAAAAAAAAAAAAGTACTGGGGATACAGATCAGTGGTAGAGCACCCCTCTATGTTCAGTCCCCAGTACAAAACACAAAACAAACAACAAAAAAACAAACAAAAGCCCAATATCATGAACAACCATCTTCAGATAAGGCAACAGAGAGGTCTTTTCTGCACAGATTAGATACACACATACATACAAGATGTGTGTGTGCACATGTGCAAATTTCTATTATTATATGGAAAATGGAGAAATTTGACAACATGTGTGAACTGGAGAATCTCAGCTGAGAAAAAACTAACTAACTAAATAAATAAAATGCTAGAAATGAAAAATAAATCAAAGAAAAAATTCATTTTCCAGGCTTAAAACAGCCTTGTCCTGTAGTGTCAAGGAGTCACTGAAAAAGATCAAGGGAAGGCTCCTTCAACTTGAAGTCAGTAAGCATGAGATGTTACCAAACTAAAATGCAAAAAGAAAAGAGAGATTAAAAACACTACACCGGATCAGAACAAGCTCCAAGTCCCGGAGCCAGCGCGGCGTGCTCCGGCCTGCAAGCGGCTTCAGGGACCAGGACAGGGCAGCCAGAGACCTCCCCAAGCAGCCTGGAACCCTGCGGCGGGAGGCGCCTTTCAAGGCTAGCTTCTCGGAAAGACCGCCCAGTGAGAGCCTTTCTACATAGAGCTAGCCACAAGTCCCTGAGCCAACGGAGAGCTTCGATCCGCAAACAGCCTCTGGGATCAGGGCAGGGCAGCCAGAGACTTCCTCAGGCGGCTCTGCCCACTCTGGCCGCAGGCTCTTTCCACGGGGCGATCCAAGATGGCGGACTAGAGGGTGACTGCATCTCCAGTCGCTCCAGAACCCAGGACTCAAGAAGGGGAGGCATTGAGAGACTTGGACAAAAATAGAGTCACGGGGTGAGTCTCCCGCACTGGGCGAAACTTGGCCTGGGCGGCAGGCACAGACAGGGGTGGCTTATCAGAGCAGGGCAGTGCAGCTAGAGTCTTTCCCAGGTAGCCTTCCACACTCCAGCGGTGGGCTCCCCCCACACGACCAGCTGCACGGTGCAGGCCCCCAGTGAGAGCCTTTCCGCACAGAGCCAGCTCCAAGCCCTGGAACCAGTAGGGGGCTAGGGGCAGCTTTCTTCAGAAGCACTGCATTATCAAATTCCTCCAAGACTTCAGGCTACTGAAGGCTGGAGGTGATACACTGGAAATCTACCGGGACACTATAAGCCAATAGAGGAAATCTGCAATATCTCAGATTCCCACTGACATCTGACCAATATGAGAAAACAAGGGAAGAAAATGTCCCAAACAAACCTAGATACTACATCAATAAAACCCAATGACAGCACAGCAGAAGAAATGTCAGAAAGGGAGTTCAGAATGTACATAATTAAAACAATCAGAGAAGCAAATGAGGAGATGAAAGAGCAAATGCAGGCACTGAAGGAGGAGATGAAAGAGCAAATGCAGGCATTAAATGATCGCACCAGTCAACAGTTAAAAGACCAAATACGGGAAGCAAGAGATCATTTCAATAAAGAGTTAGAGATACTGAAAAAAAAAACAAACTGAAATACTTCAAATGAAGGAAACAATAAACCAAGTTAAAAACTCCATAGAAAGCATAACCAATAGGATAGAACACCTGAAAGACAGAACCTCAGACATTGAAGACGAAATATTTAATCTTGAAACCAAAGTTGGCCAAACAGAGAAGATGGTAAGAAATCATGAACAGAATCTCCAAGAATTATGGGATATCATGAAAAGGCCAAATTTAAGAATTATTGGGATTGAGGAAGGCTTAGAAAAACCAACCAAAGGAATGAACAACCTATTCAATGAAATAATATCAGAAAATTTCCCAAATCTGAAGAATGAAATGGAAAACCAAGTACAAGAGGCTTATAGAACTCCAAATATACAAAATTATAACAGACCCACACCAAGGCACATTATTATGAAAATACCTAACATACAAAACAAAGACAGAATTTTAAAGGCCGCGAGAGAAAAGAATCAAATTACATTCAGAGGGAAACCAATAAGAATATCAGCAGATTTTTCAATCCAGACCCTAAAAGCTAGAAGGGCTTGGAACAACATTTACCAAACCCTGAAAGAAAATGGATGACAACCAAGAATCTTATACCCAGCAAAACTTACCTTCAAATTTGACAATGAAATAAGATCCTTCCATGATAAACAAAAGCTAAAGGAATTTACAAAAAGAAAGCCAGCATTAAAGAACATTCTCAGCAAAATATTCCATGACGAAGAGATGAAAAACAACGATGCAAATCAGCAACAGGAGATGCTAGCCTAAAGGAATAGCCAAATAAAGGAGAAACCAAATCAAGTCAAAAAACAAATATGAGTCAAAGGCCTGGGAATACAAAGAATATCACAATAATAACCCTGAATGTTAATGGCCTGAACTCATCAATCAAAAGACAAAGACTGGCAGATTGGATTAAAAAGAAAAATCCAACAATATGCTGCCTGCAAGAGACTCATCTCATAGAAAGAGATACCCATAGACTAAAGGTGAAAGGATGGGGAAAAACATACCATGCACACGGACACAGCAAAAAAGCAGGAGTATCCATCCTCATTTCAGATAATGTGGACTTCAAGCCAAAACTAGTCAGAAGGGATAAAGAAGGACATTACATACTGCTTAAGGGAAGCATAAATCAGCAAGACATAACAATCATAAATATCTATGCCCCGAACATTGGCTCATCCACGTACGTCAAACAAATCCTTCTCAATTCCAGAAATCAAATAGACCACAACACAATAATACTAGGCGATTTTAACACACCTCTCTCACCACTGGATAGATCATCCAAACAAAAATTGAATAAAGAAACTATAGATCTCAACAACACAATCAGCAATTTAGACTTAACGGACATATATAGAATATACCATCCAACAAAGAATGAATACACTTTCTTCTCAGCAGCACATGGATCCTTCTCTAAAATAGACCATATTTTATGCCACAAAGCTACTGTTAGTAAATACAAGAAGATAGAGATACTACCTTGTACTCTATCAGATCATAATGGATTGAAATTAGAAATAAATGACAGAATAAAAAACAGAAACTTCTCCAATACCTGGAGACTAAATAATACACTATTATATGATGAATGGATAACAGAAGACATCAGGAGGGAAATAAAAAAATTCTTAGAAGTAAACGAGAACAAAGACACATCATATCAAAATCTCTGGGACACTATGAAAGCAGTACTTAGAGGAAGATTTATTTCATGGGGTGCATTCAAAAAAAGAAGTAGAAATCAACAAATAAACGAGTTAACACTACAGCTCAAAGCACTAGAAAAAGAAGAGCAGACCAATACCAAAAGTAGTAGAAGACAGGAAATAGTTAAAATCAGAGCCGAAATCAACGAAATCGAAACAAAAGAAACAATCGGAAAAATTAATAAAATAAATAGTTGGTTCTTTGAAAAAATAAATAAAATTGATAAACCCTTAGCCACACTAACAAAGAGAAAGAGGGAGAAAACTCAAATTACTAAAATTCGGAATGAACAAGGAAACATCACAACAGACACGAGTGAAATACAAAACATAATTAGAAGCTATTTCGAAAATCTATACTCCAACAAAACAGAAAACCTTGAAGACATCAACAAATTTCTAGAGACATATGAACTACCTAAACTGAACGAGGAGGACATACACAACTTAAATAAACCAATTTCAAGCAATGAAATAGAAGAGGTCATCAAAAGCCTACCAACAAAGAAAAGTCCAGGACCAGATGGGTTCCCAGCCGAGTTCTATAAAACCTTTAAAGAAGAGCTCATTCCAATACTCCTCAAACTATTCCATGAAATAGAAGAGGAGGGAACCCTCCCAAACTCGTTCTATGAAGCCAATATCACCCTGATACCTAAACCAGACAGAGACACATCAAGGAAAGAAAATTTCAGACCAATATCCTTAATGAACATCGACGCAAAAATTCTCAACAAAATTTTAGCAAATCGCATACAAATATATATTAAAAAGATAGTGCACCACGATCAAGTGGGTTTTATCCCAGGGATGCAAGGTTGGTTCAACATTCAGAAATCAATAAATGTCATTCACCATATCAACAGACTTAAAGTTAAGAATCACATGATTATTTCAATAGATGCAGAAAAAGCATTTGATAAAATACAGCATCCCTTCATGCTCAAAACACTAGAAAAAATTGGGGTAATGGGAACATTCCTAAACATTATAAAGGCCATCTACGCTAAGCCCATGGCTAATATCATTCTAAATGGTGAAAAACTGAAAGCGTTCCCCCTAAAAACTGGAACAAGGCAGGGATGCCCTCTTTCACCGCTTCTATTCAACATCGTCCTTGAGACTCTAGCCAGAGCAATCAGACAAACCAAAGAAATTAAAGGGATATGAATTGGAAAAGAAGAACTCAAACTATCCCTGTTCGCTGACGACATGATTATATATTTAGAGGAACCTGGAAATTCCACCAGAAAACTTTTAGAACTCATAAGTGAATTCAGTAAAGTAGCAGGTTACAAGATCAATGCTCATAAATCCAATGCATTTTTATACATAAGTGATGAATCTTCAGAAAGAGAAATTAGGAAAACTACCCCATTCACAATAGCATCGAAAAAAAAAATACTTGGGAATCAATCTCACAAAAGAGGTGAAAGACCTCTACAATGAGAACTACAGAATACTAAAGAAAGAAATTAAAGAAAACCTTAGAAGATCGAAAGATCTCCCATGTTCCTGGATAGGCAGAATTAATATTGTCAAAATGGCCATACTACCTAAAGTGCTATACAGATTCAATGCAATTCCGATTAAAATCCCAATGATGTACCTTGAAGAAATAGAGCAAGCAAATATCAAATTCATCTGGAAGAATAAGAAACCCAGAATAGCTAAAGCAATCCTAAGTAGCAAGAACGAAGCAGGGGGTATTGCAATACCAGATCTTCAACTCTACTACAAAGCAATAGTAACAAAAACGGCATGGTATTGGTACCAAAATAGACAGGTAGATCAATGGTACAGAATAGAGGACATGGACACAAACCCAAATAAATACAATTTTCTCATACTAGGCAAAGGGTCCAAAAATATGCAATGGAGAAAAGATAGCCTCTTCAACAAATGGTGCTGGGAAAACTGGAAAACCATATGCAACAGAATGAAATTAAACACCTATCTCTCACCCTACACAAAACTCAACTCAAAATGGATCAAGGACCTCAGAATCAGACCAGAGACCCTGCATCTTATAGAAGAAAAAGTAGGTCCAAATCTTCAACTTGTTGGCTTAGGATCAGACTTCCTTAACAGGACTCCCATAGCACAAGAAATAAAAGCAAGAATCAATAACTGGGATAGATTCAAACTAAAAAGCTTTCTCTCAGCAAAGGAAACTATCAGCAATGTGAAGAGAGAGCCTACAGAGTGGGAGAATATCTTTGCTAACCATACTTCAGATAGAGCGCTAATTTCCAGAATCTATAAAGAACTCAAAAAGCTCTACACCAAGAATACAAATAACCCAATCAACAAATGGGCTAAGGAAATGAACAGATACTTCACAGAAGAAGATGTACAAGCAATCAACAGATATATGAAAAAATGTTCAACATCCCTAGTAATAAGGGAAATGCAAATCAAAACTACCCTAAGATTTCATCTCACCCCAATTACAATGGCGATTATCAAGAACAAAAGCAACAATAGGTGTTGGCGAGGATGTGGTGAAAAAGGTACACTCATACATTGCTGGTGAGGTTGCAAATTAGTGCAGCCACTCTGGAAAGCAGTATGGAGATTCCTCAGAAAGCTTGGAATGGACCTACCATTTGACCCAGCTATCCCACTCCTTGGCCTATACCCAAAGGACTTAAAATCAGCATATTACAGAGATACAGCCACATCAATGTTCATTGCTGCTCAATTCACCATAGCCAGATTGTGGAACCAACCTAGATGCCCTTCAGTTGATGAATGGATAAAGAAACTGTGGCATATATATACAATGGAATATTACTCCGCAATGAAGAACGATAAAATTATGGCATTTGCAGGCAAATGGATGAAATTGGAGAATATCATGCTAAGTGAGATAAGCCAATCTCAAAAAACTAAAGGACGAATGATCTCGCTGATAAGCGGATGAGGACATATAAGGGGGGGTGGGAGGGGTTAGCATTAGGTTTAGGGTTAGGTTTAGGGTTAGGGATAAGGAGTGTGGTAAGAATGAAGGAAAGAAGGACTGTATAGAGGGAAAAGAGGGGTGGGAAGGGTGGGGGGGAAGGGAAAAAATAGTGAATCAAACATCATAGCCCTATGTAAACGTATGATTACACAAATGGTATGCCTTGACTCCATGTAGAAATAGAGAAACAACATGTATCCCATTTGTATACAATAAAAAAAAAAAAACACTACACCATCCATTGCCCTTTGGAACAATCCAGTATTCTATATATTAATATATAATTGAAACCTAAGAAGGAGAGATGATGAAGTAGGAGAGTTTTCAATAATTTTCCAAAAATTTTGAAAGACATCAACTCACAGAACCAAGAAGTTCAGCCAACTGCAAGCAAGATAAATATGAAGAAAGCACACATACAAATTTATAATCAAACTACATCTTTACAGTGCAGAAAGAAAAATATATCAACCTAGAATACACCAAAATGATTCTTTTAGAAGACATATAAAATGAAGACCTTTACAAGTAGATAAAAGGTGAGAAAATATTTACAGCTGACCTAAACTACAAGGAATGGTCAAAGAAATTCTTAGGTCTAAAGGGAAATTATGCCATATAAAAATTATATCATTAGGAAGGATTAGAAAGAATAAAAAGGCAGGATCTTGGTGCAGTGGTATCCACCTGTAATACCAGTGACTTGGGAGGTTGAGTTCAGCCTCAGCAATTCAGTGAGGCCCTGAGCAGCTCACTGAAACCCAGTCTCAAATTAAAAAATAAATAAATAAATAAATAAAAAGTCGGGGATGTGGCTCAGTAGTGAAGTTCCTCTGGGTTCGATTATCAGTAACTGATCCCCCCCAAAAATAGATAAAGAACGAAAAGTTCCAAGATACCCTTTTCATAGTCACCTTTTCATATTCATTCCATGTATATGCATATATATTATGTTTCATATATATATATTTCATGTTTTATATCATGATATAAATGATATAGACATGCACACATATATCTCATAGGCATGTGTGTCTAGCTCTGTGTGTGTGTATGTGTGTGTGTTAAGATGAGAGAGATGTAATTTGTAAAAACTGGTGGGAAAATATTATTAAAATAGAGGACCATTTATGAAGGCAAGAAAAAAATCTACCATGTAACTTACAGAGTGCTCTAGAGACATATTCAGTTTATGTGCCTTCAGGGGTCCCCTCGCTCTAGAATTCTGAGTTCCAGATACGATTGGCTCAAACCCCATTTCCAAGTCCTGAATTTTCTCTGCATAGTTGTGTCTATTTCTTTATTTCTGCTGTGACATTGACACAAGCTGGGTCATAGCCCATGCTTTCTGTTGCCCTTTCTCAACCCAAATTAACCTTTGAACAGTGCTGGCGATATAGCCCATCACATAGAGTGCCTGACTCGCATGCCGGAGGCCCGGGTTTGAGTCCCCAGCACTGTGGGATTGTGGAAATAACAATCAAAGGAAACCAAATTAACCTCTGAACAAAAAGAAATTTTACAAAGATAGGAGACTACATATTCAGTTTCAAATAACTGAAAATTGTTTGTAGAACATTCCTGTTCTAAAAAATCCCTGGTCCAGCCCAGCAAGGTCGTCTCACTGGCCATTTCACCTATGTGCCATTCCTCCTTGTACCACCACACAAGTTTTTCTCTTCACCCTGCCACCATCCTAATCCCTTTTCTCTCTAAATTTTGATTCATTGTACACAAATGGGGTACAACTTTCGTGTCTCTGGTTGTACACAAAGTAGAGTCAGACCATTTGCGAAATCATACATGTACGTAGGGTAATGATATTAGTCTCATTCTATTAGTTTTCCTTCCACCCGCCCCCTACCTTTTCTCTTCTGCTCGTCTTATGCAGAGCAACTTAGTCATCTGCTCTCATTGCTTTGGCTCCTGTGAACAGTCTCACCTTCTTCTCTGAACAGCTTCCTTACCGAACTCCAGGGGATTTACTTATATTCTAATCCTTGTCAATGATGCCCCTTATAGTCATGCAGTGCACAGACTGAACTGCAGTCTGTGGAGGTTCTCCCTCTATTTTATTAAGGTATTTTCCTAATCAAAGACTGTTCTGGTGCTAGCTATTATGTTAAAAATTTCTCATCTACATTACATAAAAGACCCATGAAAACTTTTCAAGACAAGATTGAAAAATTAAATAAGTGGAAAAGTTATGCTATGTACTTGGATGGGAAGTCTAATATTGTAAAAATGTCTAGTCTTTCTAAATTGCTCTGGAGTATTAAAAGTTCCAATTAAGATGCCAATAGGTTTTTCTATTCCTTATATTTGAACAAATGAACAGGAGAGAATAGCAAAAATAAATTTTGCAAAAATAAAAATGAGAACAAGTATTACAACACAATCTATCACATATGTAGTTATCTAATTAAAATTAAAATCTATCTATCTATCTATCTATCTATCTATCTATCTATCTATCATCTTCAATCTCTTTTATGAACTTCAGAGCATTCCCCCCCCCCAAAAAAAAATCTCCACCTTCCTTCAGGAGAAGGGCATCACTCCCATTTCAGCATCCCACATGGGTTTTGGGGAGCTGCCAATCATAGGATCCCAGTCCCTTGTCCAAGGATGGGCATGCAACACAGGATGGGCCAATCAGAGTAAACCATCCTCTTGGCCATATTCATTGGTTGAAGGATAAGTAAATAACAAGTGACTCAGAATTCCTTGGAAATTTCTGAAATGAAACTGAGAAATACCCCCTCTTCTAGAAAAGGTAACTGGGATGACATAAACTCAAACCTGCTGGTAGACAGGTTTTTTGTCAGTGGGAAAAGCCCATCTGTTATGGGAGAAAGTGAAACCAAGCGAAAGTAAGAATTCATGAAAGGTGAAGTGAGTGAGAGCTAAAACCCTGGTGGATGTAGATGGAGTTCAAGACTGAATTTCTAAAGACCCAGAAGCTTACTTATTTCCCAAATCTTCTCTAAAATCTGTATATTTCTCTAATATATTTCTAATAATATAGAAATCATAGAGAGATATGAATATAAATAAAGGGATAATTCTGTCTTCCTTCTGCCCATCTTCTGTTTATCCAAAGGGGTAAAAAAAGAGACCAACCTGACTAGCCAGAATCCCAGGCATGTTTGGGTGATGATGTACTATAGGATGGTTTCACTCTTAAGGATCGTGGTTTTGGTGGTGATGGTAATGGTGACAAGCATATTGGTATGTAGCAGCAGTAGTAGCTCTCTGCTCCTGGGTGTGCCAGATGGTGCTTAGAAGAAATTTTGTTTGTTTGTTTGTTTGTTTGTTTGTTTTTGTAGTGCTGGGGATTAAACCCAGGGCTTGTGCATGCTAGGCAAGTACTCTACCACTGAACTACATCCCTAGCCTTATTAGACGAAAGCTTCTTGGGGTATTACATGACTCTGGAGTTGAAGTGGGGCTCAGTGGCTCAGGAAAGTGATGATGTGGAAGACATAACTAGGAGGCAATAATAGATTCGCAGAAGATAAATGCACTGATTATTTTATGCAAACTCTGAGAGAGTTTTACCAAGGGTACACCCTCCAAAGTTCTCCATTACTAGAAATAATTGGATTCCTTTTTGTTTAGGGAAAATCAAGATATAGCCCATCTTAGCTATCTGACTTCAATTGTGTATTTCTCTGGGTTATCTAGGTTACCCAATGATAAAAAAATACCTCCTAAATGTACCATATCATTGAGAGAACTCTAGTACTTCAGGCATGTTTTTCTGTAATTCTCACTTATTCATGTCATCTGAATATGTTTGCCCCCCTCATTTAGGGAGCTTGTGCATATCTCTAATCTCTCATTATTTGTCCATCCACTTAGTCACATCTATATTTAATGAATACCTACTTCCATGGTTTAGGTATGAGGTGTCTCCCAAAAACTCATGTGATACAATGCAGAAATGAAATGATTAGATTATTAGTGCTTTAGCCTAATAAGTGGATGAATCCACTGATATGGGTTAACCAGGTGGTAAATGTAGGAAGATAGGGAATGGCTGAAGGACGAAGGTCACTGGGGGTGTGGCTTTGGGATTTATATTTTGTCCCTTGTGAGTGGAGCTCTCTGCTTCCTGGCTATCATGTGCTGAACTTTTCTTTTGCCATGTCCTTCTGCCGTGATGTTCTGCCTCATCTGGAGCACAGAGCAATGGAATCAGCTGACCATGGATGAAACTTCTGAAATTGTGAGCCAAAATAAACTTTTCCTCCTCCATGTTGTTCTTGTCAGGTCTTTGGTCACAGCAGTGAAAAATATACATAATACACCTACCATATGGTAGTTATGCCCCAAGCATGTATAGCCCAGTAGGAAGACAGACATGGAAAAAAATATTGCTAAACCCAGTCCCATTTAGCAGAGCCTTGGTACATTTGGTTTATTGACCTTTTCCCAGTTTATCAGTATTTTATGCCCCCACTTTCCTATATCATATATGTAATCCCCTTCTATAGCAGGGGACACTTAGCTCAACTTTCTAATCATAAGAAAATCTGGCATCTCATATCCTCCTTATTTTCCTATTCATCAAGAGGGGAAATTCAGTTGCCCCCACTTTAACACATGATGTTTTCCTCTGAAGGTAAAGCACACATAGTATCAAGGCCTCTGTCCATTACTCCAAATGACCCTATAGCTGCCTATAGAGAAGGGATAATAGGAAGTGGGAAAATTCTATATCCCTGATCCTGCAAATACCTCCTGCCCTACCAAGATGGTAATGGAAGGACTATAAGAGTAAAGAGTAAAGATGGACTTGAAGAAAAGATATAGAAGGAGTTTCACTAAAATATAAAATGTATAATCCACACAATGAACTTGATCTCATAATATAAAATAAAATATAGTAGTTCATTTACATTAGCACTCAGAATATCTATGTATATTAAAATATGGCTAATCTTTAAATTTCACTTTTATATACTTTATGTTGCTCTTATACTTCAATTTATTAACATCTTAAAATACCACTATGAGAGTAGCTTATAAGCTTTAATTACCAATTTTATAGCAGAGTTTTATTATATTCTGTTGTTTTATAGATTGTATCGTAATGCAAAAGTGTGATTGAATTAAGAATACATTTTATTATAAAAGTAATATATGTTTGATTAAGTAGCAATAGTTGAGAAATAAGACATTATCCTCTTCTTTTTTCTCATTTAAATTCCACTTCCCAGATATCACCGTTTCATATGTGCCATTCCAGATGTTTAAGCGTATACACACTTTCCCCATATATGAGCTTACGATACACGTACACATACACACACACCTTTGGAACCAACTTTCTCCACTTAACAAATCTGTCCATGCCACACAGGTATATCATAGTATGCTTTTACTATAACATTTTTAACTGTTTCTCTATTTAAACACAATCAGAATGATTTTAGATTTTCACGATGACAAACACTGCTATAATATATAACTTTATAATATATATTCTAACATGCTTATACAATCAACCTGTTGGGTACATTTCTAGAAATGGAATTGCTGGGTCAAAGAGTAGGTGTACTTGAAATTTAGATAAATACCATGTGAACAGCTTGTGCCAAGCTGTGCTCTCACCAGTAGCATGTGTCTGAGAGGATCTGTTTTTAATCCCCAAACTGGTAGTAAAATATGATACAGCTATTGTTATTTTAATATGCATTTCTTTAATCATGAATGTGATGTAGCACTTTATCATAAATCACTTGTATTTCTTGTTTTCTGAACTGTATTTTGTTGGGGGGGGCTGGATTTTAAAAAAATATATATTACAGATAATTACAGAAATATATGTTTTTGAATTTCACATTAAACTCCAGAAATTTTAAAAGCATACAATTGAATTTAAATTAGATTGGCATCAGGGTCATATACAATGGGTTTTTGATATGAGAAAAGATGACAGTTTGCATGCCTCCCAGTGAAGTCTCCCCTTTCCCACAATGCAAAGTTGCAGTCTACTTGCATCTGCACTGTCATTCTTAACACCCAGGAACTACAGTCTCAGAGATTCACATCCTTTTAAAATTCACATCCTCTAAAAACTGCACAACAGTATGGTTTATTGTAGGCAAGAGGCTCAAAAATATAAAAATCATAGAGGATGGGTTGGCTCAATGCCAACAACACAGAAAGCAGCTTATGAAAGGTTATATAAGAAAGAGTAAGACACAGAACAATTATGCCACATGTGAAACTGAAAAGCTGGGATTGGCCCAGATCGCAAGCGCAGCTGTGAAAGAAACAAAAGGCAATAGTCAAATGCAAAGAGAAAATCGCTAGTAGTGGGAAGAGTCTGAATACTAGAATGCCACACAAAGATTAAGCAAAGGTTCTATTTAACTTTTGTTTAAATCCAAAATTAATACTTCAACATAGAGAAACTCCTGAGCATGACAAATCAACTGTTACAGTTTTTGTTTGTGGTGCTGGTGGTGTTTTTTGGTTGCAAGTACAGGAACCTGACTCAAACTAGTTCAGGCTAAGAAAGAATTCACTGGTTTATGTAAAAGGAAGTATAGGGATCGACAATCTTCAAGTGTCAATAAGTGTAAGCCCTACTCTTCAGAGTTCTGTCTTACACAACTGCTCTCACCTGCTTTTCTGAGTGTGAGCTTCCTTCTCAATGGGTGTCTCCTACATTACATGGCAGAAGAGATGGCTACCAGGAGCATTTATGTTTTATTACAGAGCAACTAACAGATGCCAGGTGACCTCTCATGTGCTGGGAATACACACATAAATAACAATTCATCCGCATTTTTTTCTTCATTTAATAAAAAATTATTATCAAGTCCATTTCCAGAAAATTCTCTATTACCTTTACCTAAACAACTCTATCTTTTCTTGGCCTATTTTCATTCTCTTTTCACATGTGACTATTGTAGTAAATTCCAGAAGTTTATACAGCTTTGCACCATTTCACTTGCCATTTGCACTCACCCAAGAATGTAATCTTTATATTTTTATTAATGGCTGCCTAATTGTCTATTGATCAATGTACATTTTCTCTTTTTTTTAACTTTATTTTATTTATTTTTTTAATGTGGTGCTGAGGATCAAACACAGTGCCTCACAGGTACTAGGCAAGCGCTCTACCACTGAGCCAAAACTCCAGCCCTTAATGTACATTTTCAAAGCACAGTTTTCATTTGGAAAATATATAATGGCTCAGGGTAAGTGAGTTCAAATTCTAAGCAGGGTGTCCTGGATTATCATTAAAAGAAAAGAAAGTGCTAGATTTCCTACAAACCTGCCCTTGGTTTGTTTTAAAGCTCTTCTATCTTCTTGAACATTTACTGAAAATTTACTATATGACAACAAGCATTGTGCTAAGTGCTTGAGATAGATAAATCCATACATACATATATCCACGTATATGGGTAAATATATATATTCCTTTCATTTAAAATTTAAAAATGTTCATTTTGACATAGTTTCAGACCTCTGTTGCAATAACAAAGAGAATTACCATATATCCTTCACATCCTCAGATTCCTTCAGTTTCCTCAAATATGCACATTTTATTATTACTTTCTCTTTGAGAGTTTCAGACATGATGTTTCATTATCCTTAAAATATTCTATCATGTATTTTCTAACTAAAATACAGTAAATGACAAAAACCAGGAAAAAATTTTAAATATATATTTTAAGTTGTAAGTGGACACAATACCTTTATTTTATTTTTATGTGGTGCTGAGGATAGAACCCAGGACCTCACACGTGCTAGGCAGGCACGCTACCACTGAGCCACAATCCCAGCCCCAAAACCAGGAAATTAATATCAATGCAAACAATATTGTTTAACCTAAAGATCATATTTAAACTTTACCAATTGTCCCAATAACATCTGTTTTAACGAAACAAAATTCTGGCTTAGATGTTACATTCAATTTTTATTTAGCTGGAACAATTTCTCAGTCTTTGTCTTTCATGACATTTTTTTTTTTCAAGAGTACAGGCTATATATTTTATAGAATGCTCTTTAATTTGGGTTTGTCAGATGTTTCCTTCAACTACATTTAGGGCATGGTTTTTGGCAGGAATGTATTTTTCCCAATGCAGCACTTTAGTAGGTGCATGAGGTCCATTTATCCCATGTTCCTATTTATTAAAAGTGCTTAGTATCTAGGATAGGTGACAGGCACACAATAATGGCGATGCAGTAATGGCGATGCAGGCTAATTAATACAACAAGAGAGACATACATGTATGTCCAACATCTTTTATTCCTTCCTCACACTCTGGTGGCTAACCTTTTTGCTCTGATCTTGTTGCTGCAGTCAAATGTGTTCTGACTTTGCTTTGCCTCAGGGCATAGAGTGTCTCTTGCTCTTTGCAGTAAGGCTTCTTTGCCACCACCACAGAGAGCCACATAAATTCATGGAGTTATTTTAGCACATGCACAGATTGGGAAGAGAGAGGGAGCTGACACTCACTGTGCAACCTTTCACATCTGAAGGGTACAACCAGTGAATCAATTGTCTCCTCTTCTATGCCAGACAATTCTAGCAATTCTGAGGCAGAGTTTACACAGCCCTTTAAGTGCTTCCAACAGGACCAAGTTCCAGTTACCCAAAGTAGTGACCAGCTCAGTAACACACACTTTGGATTGGATTTCTTTCCTTTCATTTACCATTTTGCCCCATATCCTGGAATCATTTTCCAATGTAAACCAAATGCATGCAAGCCCTTGTTTTGGACTTTGCTTATTAAGGGAGCCTAAGACATTTGGTATTAGGAGTAGACTAGAAAGCAGACCCTCCAGGAAATGTTCTAGAACTGAATCTCTCACAAGTCAGACCTGTTCACTGATGGTGGGAAGTATTTCTTGTGATAACCCCTCGCTTGAAAGAGTATCACTAAGACTTCCAGGTAAATGATTGGGTAAAGGTGGAAAGTCAAGCATTTACTTATAGAATAGGGATGACCTGTGAATAGTTTGAGGACGATGGTAATTATAAGACCTATGGACCGGCTCACTTTTGTTAAGGGTGCATCAGATTTATTAAAAAAAAAAAAAAAAAAAAAAAAAAAGAAAGAAAGAAAAGAAAGGCTCAAGTAACCAACTTACAATTCAAGGCAGCCTATGTTAAACAAAATTTGTTATGGTTTGGGTATGAGGTGTCCCCCAAAAGCTTGTGTAAGACAATGCAAGAATTTTTCAGAGGTGAAATAATTATACTATGATAGGTAGAACGTATTCAGTGGATTAATCTACTGATATAAATTAACTGAGCAGTAACCATAGGCAGTTAGAGTGTAGTTGAAGGAAGTAGTTCACTGGGGATGTGCCTTTGGGGTTTATATTTTGTCATTGGTAAGCCAAGCTTTCTTGCTCTCTGCTTCCTGGCTTAATAACTTGAGCTGCTTTCTTCTTCCATGTCCTTCTACCATGATGTTCTGCCTCACCCTGGGCCCAGAGCTATGAAGTTGGCCAACCATGGACTGAATTTCTAAACTGTGAGCCAAAATAAACTTTTCCTCCTTTCAGTTGTTATTGTCAGATCTTTGGGCCATAGTAATGAAAAGCTGACTAAAACAGTCTCCAAGTCAGTATTTAAAGAGGTATTTGTCTTTTGTATACATATAGCAAACTGCTGGTAATTAGACTCAGTGTTGAACTGTAAGGTTACAGAGCAACAAAGGAGACTGAATGCGGTGCCTTGACAAGTCTTCTGTGAGGAGGGAACAAATGCAATCCTGAGACCTGTCATGGTAGTAGCATTTAGATGGATAAGACTAAGAAATTTCCACTTCAATATCCTTCTGAACTCTGTTGGCAAGGATAGCTTCCTCTACTTTGCCTGAGGAGAATAACTTCACTTTGTCTGTAGTCCTCAGGTGAGGTAACGACATATGTAGAATGGTAAGACCAAAACTGGTTAATATTTATCTGAAGGAACAGAGAATACAGTGGATCTTGAAAGTGTCATTCCAGAAAAGGCAGAATATAAAGATGGATAAGGATTGACACTGGAAAACATTTGCAGTTTCATGACATGGCAAGGAGCTATAAAACTCATTCTAATATACTGCTGAGAATATTCCCTACAACTTGGAAGGGATGAAGGTATATAGCAGTTAGGGAGATTCCTTGACATAAGGAAGATGTCAAAAGGCTAAAGGAGGTTAGAATGTCAGAAAATTTATAATAGGAGGTCTGAGAATCTACTATCTGTGTTCTTTGTAAGAGCCCAGAGCACACACTCATCTCTAAGGCAGAATTACATTGGTGAGGGTACCACTGGCATATCTGGGAAGCTCAATGGTGGTTATCCACTGTAGTTGACAGTAAGAAGTGCTGCTATGGAAGTAAACTTCTTGGTAAAATTGAATTAATAAAAATTTCAAAGTAGCAGAGGCCAGATGGTAGCACTGATGGACAGAAGGAGAACGTACCTAATTATAATAATGGGCTGCAAGGCCAGAGTGGCAATCAGAATGCCTTTACCCACAGGGCTCTATGATAGTGACCAATAGTGTTTCTTGGGGCAAGTTAAATGAGCCTCCATTAGGGTGTTACTTGACCTATATGTATAACTAGAAAGACTGTATTGTTGGTGAGCAAAAGGTTGATGCTAGCTGTCTCAATGGAAATTTATAACCCTTCACCCAGTTTATAGATCTAAGCAGGTTCTCAGACCTAAAGCTTGTCATCTGAAGGGGCAACTAAGTAATAAGAAGTATATATACTACATATTCCCTCAATAATTCTCCAAAGGACATATACCTATTTATGGAAAAATTGTATACTGAAAAAAGAGGAACAGTCAGTCATTTCAAGGCCTAGTAGATATAGGGTCTGAGCAGACACTGATATCTGGAGGCTGGATGTGTTATCATAGCCTCCAGGTGGAGTGGGAGTTCATAGATACCAGATGGCCTGGTGATCCAATGGAGTCACAGATTCGCCCTCTGCTCAAATGTTTAGTTGTCAAGTCAACAAATTGAAATGTGTATATATAACTAGCAGAACCCTCACCAAGGATTCCTGAATTGTGTAGTAAGAATTATTATGATAGGAAGAACCAGTGGAAACCCTTGAAACTACACATCTTCACTGGCTTAGAGAGTAGATCATAAGGAATATAACATAACAGGAGGAAATACAAATATCAGTATCACCATCAGAGACTCACAGGATGGAGATGTGCTGGTACCCATCATATCCTTGTTTAAGTCACTTATGCAGTTAGTTTGGCTGCTGCAAAAACCAGGCTTATCATAACAAGTGATGGGGGACTATTATAAACTTAACATAAGCAATCTTAGCTTCTATACCAGATGAAGTATATTTGTTTTAAAATAGTAACATAGCTTTTGGTGCTTGATATACCATTATTGCTCAAGTGGACAGGTTCTTCTCAATTCCCACTAATAAAGAGGAGCAAAAGCAGTTACCATTTATGTGGGAGGGACAGGAGTACATACTCATTCTCTTGCCATAGGAAGGACTATGTTAACTTTTCTGCTGTCACAATATAAACAGTCTACAGGACATTGGTCAGCTTGATATTCTGTAGATTATCATGTAACACAAATGACATCATGCCAATTGGTCTTTTCAGTGCAACCACTACTAAGGACAACCATAAATGGGCAAATGTAACAACCATTACCAATAAGGATAAAGCAATTTAATGCTTCATCCCTCCAGGATGAAGACTTAGCCAACCTACCAGGCAGAAAACCTAGATCAGGTAGTGATGAAAGAGATGGGATGATTATCAATTTTGGCCTTGAGTCCAGTTAAAATATCAAAGACTACTTGCTCTTCTAACACTCCTGTATTGGTTCTTTTGTAGGGACTGGGGAAAGCTACCACCCTGAAGGCCCTGTGATAAACACCAAATGGTAACTATTAGCAGATTTGGGTAAAATACGCTGTGGAAAAAATCAGAGTCAAGATGACATCTGAGTGGGGCATGGTAGGGCATGCTGTAATCCCAATGGCTCAGGAGGCTGAGTCAGGAAGATCACAGGTTTGAAGCCAGCCTCAGCAATTTAGTGAGGCTATAAGCAACCCAGTAAGACCCTGTCCCAAAATAAGAAATAAAAAGGGCTGGGGATGTGGCTCAGTGGCTAAGTGCTCTTGAGTTCAATCTCTGGTACCAAAAAAAAAAAAAAAAAAACTCTGATAGCTGCAGAGTTCTTGCTTTCCCCAGGATAACCATATACCAATAGGTGATGAGATTAATTAGATTATCCCTCCTTGTCTCAGGAAACAATTTTGAATTCTGGTCTCTCAAAAACTCACTAGCAAGACTGAATCCCTGGCAGTCGCGGAGCGAGCTGGCGGGTGAGCCAGGCTGCCTACATTGCAGAGGTAGGCGGCGGGCAGCTAATCCACCCACCAGCAGGCCAAGGACAGACGTCATAACTGAGCAACCCCGCCTGACCCCTGCACCTAGGTTGGTGGCATCACTGGTTTGTCGCAGTTCCGGAGCGAGCTGGCGAGTCAGGCCACTTGCATTGCAGAGGTAGCAGGCGGGCACGCAACCTGCCTGCATTGCGGAGCTGGGTGGCGGGTAGCCAACCCACCCAACCACCAGGCCAAAGACAGACACTATCACTGAACAATCCTGCCCGACCACCACACCAAAGTTTGTCGCCATCATGGAGTTAGCCAGAGGCTTCTTTATAGGCTGGTGCAGGCATTTTGAATTACTCCTGAGGGTGTAGCCATCATCATTGGAAGGGAAGCTCCATTCCTGAGACACCTACAGGAGGGTAGAGGACCTTTGACAAGACCCAGGAGCCAAGAAGAGGAGGTATTGAGAGACTCGGGACCAACTCAAAGCCACAGGGGAATATACCCCACCTGAAGGCCACCACCCCAGGAAGGTCAGCTTCCTAGTGGAGCACCACAGTATCAAGTTCCTCCAAGACTTTAGGCTACTGAAGGCTAAGAGGTGAGTTATTGGAAATCTACAGAGAAATATTAGTCAATAGAGGAAAACTGCAATATCCCAGAGTTTCACTATTAGAGGGGTAGATACCTGAATGATGTGAGAAAACAAGGGAAGAAAATGTCCCAAACAAACCTAGATGATATAGCAATAAAATCCAATGACAGCATGGCAGAAGAAATGTCAGAAAGGGAGTTCAGAACGTACATAATCAAAATGATCAGGGAAGCAAACGAGGAGATGAAAGAGCAAATGCAGGCATTGAATGATGAGATGAAAGGGCAAATGCAGGCATTGAATGATTGCACCAATTGACAGTTAAAAGAGCAAATACAGGAAGCAAAAGATCATTTCAATAAAGAGTTAGAGGTATTGAAAAAGAACCAAACAGAAATCCTTGAAATGAAAGAAACAATAAACCAAATTAAAAACTCCATAGAAAGCATAACCAATAGGATAGAACACCTGGAAGACAGAACCTCAGATATCGAAGATAAAATATTTAATCTTGAAAACAAAGTTGACCAGAGAAGATGGTAAGAAATCATGAACAGAATCTACAAGAACTATGGGATATCATGAAAAGGCCAAAATTAAGAATCATTGAGATTGAGAAGGCTTAGAGAAACAAACCGAAGGAATGAATAATCTATTCAATGAAATAATATCAGAAAATTTCCCAAATCTGAAGAATGAAATGGAAAATCAAGTTCAAGAGGCTTATAGGACTCCAAATACACAAAATTACAATAGACCCACACAAAGGCACATTATAATGAAAATACCACACACAAAATAAAGACAGAATTTTAAAGGCCGCGAGAGAAAAGAATCAAATTACATTCAGGGGGAAACCAATACGGATATCAGCAGATTTTTCAATCCAGACCCTAAAAGCTAGAAGAGCCTGGAACAACATTTTTCAAGCTCTGAAAGAAAATGGATGCCAACCAAGAATCTTATACCCAGCAAAACGTACCTTCCCATTTGACAACAAAATAAAATCCTTCCAGGATAAACAAAAGCTAAAGGAATTTACAAAAAAGAAAGCCGGCATTACAGAACATTCTCAGCAAAATATTCCATGAGGAAGAGATGAAAAACAATGATGTAAATCAGCAAAGGGAGAAACTACCCTAAAGGAACAACCAAATAAAGGAGAAATCAAGTCATGTCAAAAAAAAAAAAAAAAAAAATGAGCCAAATGACCGGGAATACAAATCATATCTCAATAATAACCCTGAATGTTAATGGCCTGAATTCATCAATCAAATGACATAGACTGGCAGATTGGATTAAAAAGAAAGATCCAACAATTTGCTGCCTGCAAGAGACTCATCTCATAGAAAGAGATACCCACAGACTAAAGGTGAAAGGATGGGAAAAAACATACCATGCAAATGGACACAGCAAAAAAGCTGGAGTATCCATCCTCATATCAGATAATGTGGACTTCAAGCCAAAGTCGGAAGGGATAAAGAAACACATTTCATACTGCTTAAGAGAAGCATAAATCAGCAAGACATAACAATTATAAATATCTATGCCCCAAATAGTGGCTCATCCATGTATGTCAGACAAATCCTTCTCAATGCCAGAAATCAAATAGACCACGACAAAATAATACTAGGCGATTTTAACAGACCTCTCTCACCACTGGAAAGATCCTCCAAACAAAAATTGAACAAAGAAACCATAGATCTCAAAAACGCAATCAACAATTTAGACTTAACGGACATTTATAGAATACCATCAACAAAGAGTGCATACACTTTCCTCTCAGCAGCACACGGATCCTTCTCTAAAATAGACCATATTTTATGCCACAAAACTACTGTTAGCAAGTAAAAGAAGATAGAGAAAATACCTTGTATTCTATCAGATCATAATGGACTGAAATTAGAAATAAATGACAGAGTAAAAAACAAACTACTCCAACACCTGGAGATTAAATAATACGCTATTGTATGATGAATGGATAATAGAAAATATCAGGAAGGAAATTAAAAAATTCTTAGAGGTAAATGGGAACAAAGAAACAACATATCAAAATCTCTGGGACACTATGAAAGCAGTTCTTAGAGGAAAATTTATTTCATGGAGCGCATTCCATAAGGAAGAAAAATCAACAAATAAACGACCTAACCCTATGGTTCACAGCCCTAGAAAAAGAAGAACAGAGCAACACAAAAAGTAGTAGAAGACAGGAAATAGTTAAAATCAGAGCTGAAATCAATGAAATTGAAACAAAAGAAACAATTGAAAAAGTTGACAAAATAAATAGTTGGTTCTTTGCAAAAATTAACAAAATTGATAAACACTTAGTTACACTAACAAAGAGAAGAAGAGAGAAAACCCAAATTACTAAAATTCAGAAATATCACAACAGACATGACTGAAATACAAAACATAATTAGAAGCTATTTTGAAAATCTATACTTCAACAAAATAGAAAATCTCAAAGACATCAACAGGTTTCTAGAGACATATGAATTCCCTAAACTGAACCAGGAGGACATACAAAATTTAAATAGATCAGTTTCAAGTAATGCAATAGAAGAGGTCATCAAAAGCCTACCAACAAAGAAAAGTCTGGGACCAGATGGGTTCTCAGCCGAGTTCTACAAAACCTTTAAAGAAGAGCTCATTCCAATACTCCTCAAAGTAGTCCATGAAACAGAAGAGGAGGGAACCCTCCCAAACTCATTCTAGGAAGCCAAAATCACCCTGATACCTAAACCAGACAGAGACACATCAAGGAAAGAAAATTTCAGACCAATATCCTTAATGAACATTGATGCAAAAATTCTCAACAAAATCTTAGCAAATCGCATACAAAAATATATTAAAAAGATAGTGCACCACAATCAAGTGGGTTTTATCCCAGGGATGCAAGGTTGGTTCAATATTCAGAAATCAATAAATGTAATTCACCATATCAACAGACTTAAAGTCAAGAACCACATGATTATTTTGATAGATGCAGAAAAAGCATTTGATAAAATACAGCATCCCTTCATGCTCAATACACTAGAAAAAATTGGGGTAGTGGGAACATTCCTTAACATTGTAAAGGCCATCTATGCTAAGCCCATGGCCAATATCATTCTAAATGGTGAAAAACTGAAAGCATTCCCCCTAAAAACTGGAACAAGGCAGGGATGCCCTCTTTCACTACTTCTATTCAACATCGTCCTTGAAACTCTAGCCAGAGCAATTAGACAAACCAAGGAAATTAAAGGGATATGAATAGGAAAAGAAGAACTCAAACTATCCCTATTTGCTGATGACATGATTATATATTTAGAGGAACCTGGAAATTCCACCAGAAAACTCTTAGAACTCATAAGTGAATTCAGTAAAGTAGCAGGATATAAAATTAATGTTCATAAATCCAATGTATTTTTATACATAAGTGATGAATCTTCAGAAAGAGAAGTTAGGAAAACTACCCCATTCACAATAGCCTCGAAAGAAATAAAATAATTGGGAATCAATCTCACAAAAGAGGTGAAAGACCTCTACAATGAGAACTATAGAACACTAAAGAAAGAAATTAAAGAAAACCTTAGAAGATGGAAAGATCTCCCATGTTCTTGGATAGGCAGAGCTAATATTGTCAAAATGGCCATACTACCAAAAGTGCTATACAGATTCAATGCAATTCCAATTAAAATCCCAATGATGTACCTTACAGAAATACAGCAAACAATCATGAAATTCATCTGGAAGAATAAGAAACCCAGAATAGCTAAAACAATCCTTAGCAGGAAGAGAGAAGGAGGGGGTATGGCAATAACAGACCTTCAATTATAGTACAAATTAATAGTAACAAAAACGGCATGGTATTGGCACCAAAATAGACAGGTAGATCAATGATACAGAATAGAGGATACGGACACAAACCCAAATAAATACAATTTTCTCATATTAGACAAAGGTGCCAAAAATATGCAATGGAGAAAAGATAGCCTCTTTAACAAATGGTGCTGGGAAAACTGGAAATTCATATGCAACAGAATTAAAGTAAACTCCTATCTCTCACCCTGCACAAAAATCAACTCAAAATGGATCAAGGACCTTGAAATCAGATCAGAGACCCTGCATCTTATAAAAGAAAAAGTAGGTCCAAATCTTCAACATGTCGGCTTAGGATCAGACTTCCTTAACAGGACTCCCATAGCACAAGAAATAAAAGCAAGAATCAACAACTGGGATAGATTCAAACTAAAAAGCTTTCTCTCAGCAAAGGAAACTATCAGTAATGCGAAGAGAGAGCCTACAGAGTGGGAGAAAAATCTTTGCCACTCATACTTCAGATAGAGCACTAATTTCCAGAATATATGAAGAACTCAAAAAACTCTACATGAAGAATACAAATAACCCAATTAACAACGGGGCTAAGGATATGAACAGACACTTCACGGAAGAACATCTATAAGCAATCAACAAACATAAGAAAAAAATGCTCACCATCTTTAGTAATAAGAGAAATGCAAATCAAAACTACCCTAAGATTCCATCTCACCCCACTTAGAATGGCAATTATCAAGAATACAAGCAACAATAGGTGTTGGCGAGGATGTGGGGAAAAAGGTACACTCATACATTTCTGGTGGGGCTACAAATTAGTGTAGCCACTCTGGAAAGCAGTGTGGAGATTCCTTAGAAAACTTGGAATGGAACCACCATTTGACCCAGCTATCCCACTCCTTGGCCTATACCCAAAGGTCTTAAAATCAGCATGCTACGGAGATACAGCCACAACAATGTTCATAGCTGCTCAGTTCACAATAGCCAGATTGTGGAACCAACCTAGATGTCCTTCAATTGATGAATGGATAAAGAAACTGTGGTATATATATACAATGGAATATTACTCAGCCATAAAGAATAATAAAATTATGGCATTTGCAAGCAAATGGATGCAGTTGGAGAATATCAAGCTAAGTGAGATAAGCCAATCTCAAAAAACCAAAGGACAAATGATCTCACTGATAAGCGGATCATGACACATATAGAGGGTGGGAAGGGGGCAAGAATGGAGGAAGAAGGGACTCTATAGAGGGATAAGAGGAGTGGGAGGGGTGGGGGGAGAAAAAAATAACAGAATGAATCAAAAACTATTACCCTAGTTAAATGTATGATTACACAAATGGTATGCCTCTACTTCATACACAAATAGAGAAACAAGATGTATCCCATTTGTTTACAATAAAAATGAATTAAAAAAAAAAAAGACTGAGTCCCCATTGTCTATAAAGGTAACCAGCTCAACAGTTCTGTATATTGGTTTTCTCCTTATCCCATTTTACTCCTGGTCTTCTACCTCCAATTCTTGTTTCCTGGACTCACATCTCAAAATAAATGAATGTGAAGAAGCCCTTGTCTCAGGTTATTTTTTTTTTTTATGGAACCCAAGCAAAGACCACAAAGACAGAGACTCGAGTGTGGTTCCATTAAGTTTTTCAGAGGAAATAATACTTGATCTAGGTCTGAAGTTTTACCTAAGTAATTATTCAGATCAACAAGAAGGAAGAGCATTTCAGGTGGAGACAACATGAACAAAAGCAAAGAGTTAGGAAAAATCTCATTAAATTCATAGAATTTCAAGTGTTTCACAATGGAAGGAGTAGTAGCTATGTGGTTGAGGTATTAGGTGGTGGGAGAAAGGTAAGCAGGAGTCAGATGCAGGTTTAGTATGCCATGTCAGTTGGGACCTCCTTTTGCAAACAAGGTAACAATTACTTTAACCCTTAAACCAAATCTCTCTAACCTGAAGCAATATGAAATTATCTCACCTTCCTACATTGAAATGTGAGTTACTGTTTGTCGGGGTTTCGGCCGGACCCCTGGCCCTAGGTGTGGCAAGGCTAAGATGGCGCCTGGCAGTGAGCCAGAGCAGTTAACTTTTGCACAAACAACTGACATCGTATTGAGGAAGTTCGAGGGATTGGCTGAGCTCCCTGATGGACAGTGCAGGTCCACTGTATGCCTGCCTTTGCTGCCTATATCTGTGCATGCTCTCCCCTCGTGCTAAAAGGCTGATTGGTTACAAGTACTGTATATATTGGAGTGTAAGTTCCTCAAAGGGAGAACAAAGAAAGAACTATGAGGAAGTAAGCGCGCAAAATAAAGAGCTCAAAAGAACCAGGTTTGTGTCTTATCTCTCTGCGGGCAGGGAGTGCGATAAGTGGTGCCGAAACCCGGGAATCTACAGATAAAGTAAAAGGTAATTATTTATTTTCATTTATGACCTTGAGTCCGTCATTGGTATTTCATTTATGACCTTGAGTCCGTCATTGGTATTTCATTTATGACCTTGAGTCCGTCATTGGTAGCCGGCAGTGAAGGGTAAAGAACCCAGAAAAAAATTAAAACTTCATGGATAGATGCAGTGGTACCAAATTGTGTGTGTGGTGTGTTATTTTTGTGTTTGTTGTGTGGCTTGTTTGTGTGCTTGGAGCTCTTAGTGCTGTAAGATTTAATCATAGGAACAGAACTGTCTAGGACTGGAATGCAGCAGCCTCTTAGGGAGTTGTTGGGGAATCACGGAATGCCGCTGAAGGCAGAACAGCTTGAGCATTCCTTGATACCATAAAAAAGGTCTCTCCGTGGTTTTTAGATAAGGGTTGTTAAATATATTCCTCAGTGGAAGCACCTGGGAGAGGATCTACACATAACAAAAAAACAAAAGCTGTTACCTGTTGGAACTTTAGCCATTTGGTCCCTGATTAAATCTTACTTACAACATAAAGATAAACAAAATCTAAAGGGACCCCTGGAAGAGGGAAGTCAGGTTTTAGAAGAGATTAAAGAGAAACGGTTCTGTTCTCAGAACTCAGAAAGAAATAATAACTCAGAAGGGGAAGATTCAAAAGAGGAATTTTCAGGGGGGGAGCTAGAAAGGACATTTGGGAAGCTAACAATGCAGTCTAAGCACCCTATTAATGATGACATTGACACCGGTGAAGACTCGAGACCTGTAGGCAATAGTTAAAAAACACTCTTTTGTGGAGCCTCTGACTGAGGGCAGTCAGGTTTTGGAGAAAATGTAAAAAAAAAAGGTCTAAAACATCAAAAAGGGCGTCAATAAGATCAGGGACAAACAAAAATAAAAATGAAAGTGGGTGTAAGGAACAACTTGTTAGAAAGAGGGAAATCAGTTTAGGGGAGGGTCCCCCTAGGCAGAGAGCTCAGCAGCTCCATTCCTTAAAAGTAGTAAAAAGTAATGTTTTGTGATTTTCTGCATTCAAACCTAACCTGATTTCTCAACCAGGTAAAAAAGGGTTAAAAAGTCCTGGGTGATCCTCCCTCCCCCTGCCACATTGGAATGTAACTACAGCGTCTCAAGGAGAAAAGGGGGGTAACCTAAAGATAAGAAGAAAAGAAGAAAAAAAGTGTCCGTTTTAAACTCCTGGGCCTACACAAAACTAACTTATTCTTCAGGATTCTTGTTTTGTTTTTCTTTAATGCTGTATTTTTGAGCTCATAATTTTGATCCTGCATACCTAGGTTAATGATTTTTTTTTTCTTTTTGATCAGTTCTATTTTTTATTCAACTGAAGTTTTTGAACAGCTGTTTCATTGCAATGAACATTTACCTATAAAGTTACAAGGCCTTTGATTTTGTGTTATGTGTTATGTTGTGCTGTCTAATGTCATGTTTTGTCAAAACTGAGCGCTCTTAAAATTAAATTGGGTAAACTAATGAAAGTAAAATATCTTTAAAAATAACTTACAAGTCTCCAGGTGGTCAAACTAATGAAATGTTAATGTTAAACAATGTCTAATATCAATTGCTTCTAGGACTTTTCTTTAACAGGAAAGAGGCAGCAGATCCTGTTCAGGACACTTGTCTGATATCTTGGTTTTATAAAATAAATAAATTGGAGTTAACATGTATGGGATTACTCAAATGTGTTTGTAGAGACGTCTGGTTAATTTACAAAGTTAAAATGCTAATTGTTAAATAACATCAGGTACTCTTAACTCCTCAAATTCCATGGGGTATCATACTTAAACCTTATTGGTGTTCTCATAGGATGGTAAATAAAAGGGTTTAAACTTGCTTTGTGTCATCACTAAACTAAAAACAAGGTTACTAAGAGTTATGTCCTAACAAGTGGAATTCTATATACAAAGGGTCCCAAAAGTTTCAACTGTGTTTCAATTAAGAGTACTATAAACAACAAAATATTTAATCTTATTAAAATAGGGTGATTTATCTAAATTCAGAAATTTCATAAGAGTTGTTTCAAAATGTAAACAAAAAGGGGTCAACAAATAAAAAAAAAATAAAATAAAAGGTTCTGGGTATGGAAATGTATTTAGTAAAAGGTAAAAAAAAAAAAATGTTTCTAGATAAAAAAGTCTGTGTGTAATAAAGGGCAAGTTTCAACAAGTCGGTGTGTAACTAAGTTGGTTGTATGTATGTAAATCAGCTAAAGCTATTTAAGGTTTTTCCTAAGGTAAAATACTAATGTTCTGATATAAACCAAAGTTTAATCTATATGGTAAAATGACATGGTAATATGACAAGGATTTCTTAAAAACACTAATTTACTCTTAACTTTGTGTCTATTAAGTTTTATTCTTTAGAACAATTGTCTTAAAAATAGGGGTTTATACAATTATGGTTAAACAACTGTTAAAGATTGTACTACATTATAAAGTCTAAATTTTTCTCTAAAAACTAAAATTGGTAAGAACCAATTCCTCACTAAAATTATAATAACTCTAACCACAGATGTACCTTATAACCCACAAAAACAAGGTATTATTAAACATACTCATCTCACCCTCAAAAATACTCTTTATAAACAAAAAGGGGGAATAGAGGAGACCTTCAGGTCCCCTAAAGATAAACTTTCTCTTTGTCTCTTTGTTTGGGGTTTTTTTTTTTTTTTTTTAACTGTGGGTAATAAGGGTAACCCGGTGCTTTACTGGAGCTACGGCTCAGTTTGTGTGTTTCCACGGAATAAACTAACTTACTACCTCTTTTTAGTCTCTTAGGAGAAACAGTTCAACTATGTAACAAAACAACTGCTTCTCTCAATTGTACTTCAGATTTGTGCTATCTCTCAATGTTAAAATGCTTCTAGGTTCCTGCTGGCAGACTTAATGTGTGTTCCTACCTTCCTACCAGTCCCAGTCTCTGTTACAGATGATGAATTGCCAGTATTGCTTTCCAGAAATAGGAGAGATTTTGGAATCACCGCGGCAGTCATTACCGCCGTAGTTGCATCAGCAGCAGCGGCCACTGCAGCAGCTGTAGCCTTAACTACATCTGTACAATCTACAGCCACAATCAATAAGGTGGTTCAACAGACTGCTACTGCCTTATCTACTCAGCAGACAGTGGATCAACACTTAAAAGCAGGGATTCTTTTAGTAAACCAGCGAGTGGACTTGCTTCAGGAACAAATGGACATCTTACAAGAACTGTTAAACGTAGGATGTATTTATCATCTGACAGGACTGTGCGTTACACCTGTAGCTTACCATAACTTCAGCTATGTAGCAAACTTGTCTAGAATCTTGTCTGCTCAGCTACAAACAAATTGGTCTTATACATTTGATAATCTTACTACTATTCTTAGATCTCAAATGGTTAGTCTCAATGCTACTAGAGTTAATGTAGCCCCTATGTCCGAAGTGCTAAGTTGGCTATCCTCTTCTTTCAGTTTTGTAAAACAATGGGCAGGTATGGGAGCCTTTTGTATGTTCATGGTTGTTGCTGTTGTCTTCCTCACACGCTTTATCATGCGCATGCGCCGAGATCAAGCTAGAGATCGTATCATTTTCCATCAGGCCATGGCTGCCCTAGAGGCCGGCAGTTCCCCACAAGTATGGCTCACGATGCTGGATCGCTAGCCAGACGGGTAAGGAAGGAGGTGACCACCGTACCGACCTAAGACAGGAGCTGTAGCATGCTCTGCAGTTATCCGATGACGGGTAAGGACGGTGGTTGACCACTCCGCCTAAGACAGGCACGGTCCCGAGCTTTCCTTTTCTTTTTAAAAGAGAAAAGGGGGAACTGTCGGGGTTTCGGCTGGACCCCTGGCCCTAGGTGTGGCAAGGCTAAGATGGCGCCTGGCAGTGAGCCAGAGCAGTTAACTTTTGCACAAACAACTGACATCGTATTGAGGAAGTTCGAGGGATTGGCTGAGCTCCCTGATGGACAGTGCAGGTCCACTGTATGCCTGCCTTTGCTGCCTATATCTGTGCATGCTCTCCCCTCGTGCTAAAAGGCTGATTGGTTACAAGTACTGTATATATTGGAGTGTAAGTTCCTCAAAGGGAGAACAAAGAAAGAACTATGAGGAAGTAAGCGCGCAAAATAAAGAGCTCAAAAGAACCAGGTTTGTGTCTTATCTCTCTGCGGGCAGGGAGTGCGATAACTGTTACCTACGAACACTTAAAGATGAATCTGTTCTCAGTTGATAAAAGCTCTTAGAGAAAATGTGCGGCAACATAAGCAGACATTGTGAATTACCTGTCCAAATCCATTTCATCTTCTCGTCCCCATCCTTGCCAATAAGATCCCCAATTTTGTTTGTGCTTACTGACCACACAGTCTTGTGTTGAGGAAAGGCTCCATGTCCTCAGAGGGTATAAGTATAAGCCAGAAATTGGCTTTACTTTTCCTGTAAAGGACCAAATACATAGTAAATATTTTAAGCTTTGTGAGTCTCATGTTTTTCTAACTCAAGTCTGCTGTTGTAATGCAAAAAAGCATTCAGAATACATATAATTTTTATCTGTGAACATCAAACTTTGAATTTTATGAAAATTTTCTGTCACAAAATATTACAATGATACCTCAGTACCAGGACTCTCACAGATACCAAAATCCATGGATGCTCAAGTCCCTTATAAAATAGCATTGCATTTGCAATTTACCCACATATATCTGTCCATAAACTTTAAATCATCTCTAGGTTACTTATAATACCTCAAACTATGTAAATGTTATGTAAATAGTTATTATACTGTATTATTTAAGGAACAATGACAAGAAAAACAAGTCTGTACCTGTTCAGTATAGAAGCAATTTTTCTTTTTCAAATCTTTTCAGTCTGAGGTTAGGTGAATCCACAGATCCAGCACCTGTAGATACAGAGGGCTGACTCCACTCAGGAATTTTTTCAACCTCATAAGATTGTAAAACCCACAGCTCATGGACTATGAAAAAGCAGACATTGGTCAGATTTGGCCTATAAGGCATAGTTTGGCAATCTATTGTGTATTGCTCTTTAGGATGGTCTTATTTCCTTTGTCAAAGATAGGTTTAGTATGTGCAAGTATTTAAATGCTGACCAATGAGACATTGCGAGTTTTCCTTGAATCAAACAAGAAGCACAAGAGAAGGAATAGTCCTTTAGCTGCCAGTGGAGGTTGCTCGTGTGATGAATAATGCCTATAGCTGCTGCAGTCACACTGAGAACATGAAGTTTATCACCCTTTATCTGAGAATAGCAAAGCAGAGAAAGGAATCTGAGAGAATCTTCATGACATTACTGAGTGGTTGAATTAACCTGCATAATAATACTTGGATCTTCATATTACTGAACTGTTGAATTAAACTGACTCTAGACTTCTTATTGCAAGAAATAATAAAGGTCCTTACTATTACGTCATTTTTAGTCAAATTTTCTGTTACTGAAAGCCAAAAATACTCTAAATAATATAAAGAACTCAGGAGAATAATATATACATCATTATAAATGCTGCCTTAGAAAGATATCTAAGTTAAAGATAAAGTGAAAAAAAGCAAGGTGTGGAGCATTTTGCATAGTTAACATGGAAGGTTTTAAGGACATATGTACAGATATACACCTATTTCTCAGACTAAGAAATGTGTTGTAGAGCAGTTTTCGTCATTGTGTGAACATCATAGATTAGACAAACCTAAATGCTTTAGCCTACTGCATATCTAAGTTATATGATACAGTTTATTGTTTCTAAGACCACAATGAAAAAAACATGAGATTAAAACATGCACAAGAGAAAATTACACAGTCAAGAAATGCAGTAAACAAACAAAAAAAAAAAAAAAAAAAAGAGAGAGAGAGAGAAAGATGCTCAAGGCTGCTGGAGGTGTAACTTGGCATACTGTTTCACAGTAACCTTTCTTTCTTTCTTTTTTTTTTTTTTTTTTTCTTTTTTCTTCAGTACTGGGGATTAAACCCAGTGGTATTCTATCATTGAGCTACATCCCTACCCCTTTTTTATTTTGAGACAAGGTCTTGCTAAGTTGTTGAGGCTGGCATTGAATTTGTGATCCTCCTTCCCTGATGGCTGGGATTACAGGTATGTGCTACCTCAATTTCACAGTAACCCTTTTTTTCAATAAGTAGTAGAACACTCTAAAATAGCAATAAAAACATAAAAAAAAAAGTGTGGCAAATTCATAAACCAGTGTCACAGTCATTTATTATCATTATTGTATAATAAGTACCATGCAAACTTATATGTGCTATACTTAGAAAAAATACTTTTAGTAGCCGAGTGTGGTAGTCCATACCTATAATCCCAACAACTTGGGAGGCTGAGGCAGGGGAATTGCAAGTTCAAAGCCAGCCTCAGTAACTTAGTAAGGCCTTCAGCAAAGCCCTTCCTCAAAATAAAAAATAAAAAAGGTTGGGAATGTGGTTCAGTGATTAAGTGCCCCTGGGTTGGATCCCTGGTACCAAGAAAAAGGACTTTAGATAAGTTATTTCACTTTTATTTTTTTAATGCAGTAACTTTGGCCATGTCACCTTCTTTCTGAGTGAAGTTTAGAAGGGTATGATAATCTAGAATAGAGGAATACCATATACTGTAGCTATAATAATTTGGCTGCTCTTACTTCCCAGACAAAATATCTAATGGACTGTCTTGGCTCATTTACCATGTGTAGATTTAGAAGTGGGAAGAAGTACTTTCACTATTGGAAGTTCTTCTTAGTTTTTACTAATAAGATTTAACCAGTCTGGGAATTATTTAGGAAAGAAAGATAAAGAAAATATTAAGAGGACTGAAAAAAAAAATGGAACTACAAAATGAAAGATTTAGGATAGAAAGCAGGAAAAATTTTTTGATAGTAAAAACTTCATAGATAGAACGGAAGTTGATTGCAGAGATTGTGGAATTTCTATTATGACAGTTTAAAAGAAAATTATTATGTAAGATGGTATTATTATTATTAGAATTAAGGAGATGAAAGAGATTTTGAAGAGTACCTATTCCAAATCCTTTATTTCACAGATGACAAAACTGAGGTTGAGAAATTAAGTGAAATGATAAAAATTATACTATTAATTAGCTATACAGCCAGAAACAGTATTTTCTTTTAATATTTTTTCTTTGACATCATATTTGTTGAGAATTATTTTGTCCAAAGATAATAGTATAAACTAGATGACTTCCTAAAGTCCTAAATAAATTAAGAACATTAGTCAAGAACTAAAACTATAATTTATCATAATCAGAGATTGGTTTCACTGGGGTCCATGGATAATGCTCAGAGAGTTGCTGAACCTCTTGCAAATTTGTGTGTATATATGTTTGGAAATCTGTAAGTTCCCAGCGCATTCCCACTAACAGCTAATGTTCCAAAAGTGAAATTTATTATCACCCTCAGGGAATAAAATTAGGCAAAATTCTTTAAATTCAAAGCTGACTGGGTGTGGAGGAAAATGCATGTTTGGGAGATTCCCAAGATGTTCATCTACATCACAGACTTTTTCTACCCATTTTTTAAAAAAGAAATGTCTAGAAAATTTATCAATTCATAACCAAGAAATGAAGGGAATATATCCTAAAGTTAAAAAAGGAATAAAAAGTTGGCATGTACACAAAGATGTAACCTGAAATAGCAGGGAAGAGTGGATGGGCTTACTTCCTAATTTTGCCATCTTATCCACCCAACTCATATCAAGATATGTGGATAAACATTCTAAATTCTGAGATTCACACCAATATTCCCAAATTTGTGGAGAAGTAAACCTCATTCTCCTTATACTTTTCAGTTTCTCACTATACATTACTAGAAATGACTATAAGATAAGAAAGCCTGGTGAAATGGGGAATATAAATCTTGGGGTTGACTTTCTGATAAGCAAAGACTTTAATGCTACCACTGAGACAGGAAAACTACTTGATGCCTGAGGATGTTCCCCTATGGGAATGAGATATAATTCTCACTAGATGGGGTGGACAAAAACTCAGGACTCAGGTTTTCTAATGCAGCCTGTATGATGTCCTTGACCAAGCTTCTCTCTTCTACATAATTTCCCTGAGGTGCAGAAAAGTAAACAGGAGATTAAATACTTAGTCCTCAAGTAGAAACTAAGACTGGAAACCAAACAGGACTCAGATATGGAGGAAAGAACATAAAAAGGTCACCCATTGTTTTAGTCAGCTTTTCACTGCTGTGACTAAATGATTTGACCAGCACAATTATAGAGGAAAAGAAGTTTGAGGGCTCACAGTTTCAGAGGTCTTAGTCCATAGAAGGCCGGCTCCATTACTCAGGGCTCAAGGTAAGGCTGAACATCATGGCAGAAGAATGTAGCAGAGGGAAACAGTTCACATCATCAGAAAGCAGAGAGAGAAGAGACTCCACTCTTCAGATACAAAATATATACCCCAAAGCCACCCCCCAATTCCAAACTCCTTCAGTCACACCCTATCACTTCAATTAATCCAGTCACACCCTACCACTTAGATTAATCCCATCAGGGATTAATTCACTGATTAGGTTAAGACTCTTACAACCCAATCATTTCTCCTCTGAACCTTCCTGCATTGTCTCACATGTGAGCTTTTGGGGGACACCTCATATCCAAACCATAACACCCATGCTCTGTCACAGAATGACTATCAGAGCTGTCAAACCTGAGCAACATGGAAAGAAACAGCATGGCGCATGAAGAACTTGACCTGCACACAAAATGTGTACGAATCAGGGCCCCTATAGGAAACAGAATTCCTTCCACTTGGTCCAGATGGAGAAGAGTTAATGAAAGTACTACTTAGAGCAAAATGGTCTAAGGGGACAAATGAGAGGTAGTAAGTATCCAGAACTAGAAATACCTTTCAGGCTGAAAGGGCACAGAATGGGAAAGAGAGTCTTACAGAAATTGAATGAGAGCTGTAAGTTTAGAAAAAGCACTATCAGGTAAGCACTGTAGACTAAGGGATGAGCTTGTCAAGGCAGGGTGTAACTGGAAGGAAGTACTCTGACTTCTTTTTCCTCCTGCCCTCCTGCCTTCTACTAGTGCCTCTCATTGGCTAAAACCAAATAATGGCCAACTGCTGGATGCAGTTTTGCTAGAGTATAGAGGCAGAAAAAAGAATGGATTTGAAATGGAGGAGGGAAGGAAGAATTCTGATTAATTTTATTTTAAACCAAAATATACCATCTCATTCTTAACAAAGGGGATAGAATATTATTTTTCCTCCTGCCAGGGAAATAAAATTATATGAAATTTTGTTCATATATAGACTCATACATGTCTTCCTTGTTCCTTAACTTTTTCATTTATAATTCATTCATTTAACAAATAATTATGGTATAGCTACTTGATCCTATCCCCTTTTTAGAATAGCTACTTTGAGAAATATGATAAGTATTATGTATAAAATTGTTATTCTTGTTCTTATGAAGACTATCATTCATAAATCACTTACATCAATTAAAATGCATTAAAACATATTATAAAAATTCCCAGTATGAAAAATTTCATTTATAAAAGGAAACAGTATGTGTTAAAATGTGTATTTCACATTTTAAATAATCCTAGATTTGAGCAACCTTTTAGGGATTATATGCCCTTTTTAAAATCTGATGAAAGCTATGGATCTCTCTAGAAAAAATGTACAGAAGGGCTTTCAATGATACTGTCTCTGGCAGGAGCAGGGCAGGGTCTTAAGCTTACTCGGAACCTTTCTTAGATACTCTTCCTCTCTCTCCACTTGCAGGTACTCAGGGATTTTGTTTAGACTTACTGGTGCCCTGGAACATTGCACAATAATGGTCAAAAGGCAAAGAATAAAACCTAGTGGCACTTTCTACCACGGCCTCAACTTGAGTTATTCCTAAAGAGTAGTAAAATGATGGAACATTGGTGCATAACAAGAGAAATCTGTCCCTACATACAGAATGAGGAAGGTGTTGAGAGGTGTTGAAAGGTCTCTGAGGAATCTTGCCCTTGCTAGGAAATCTTTTCTTCTTTCCTGAGTGCAATCAACCTACAGTTTCTGGAAGCAGGATGTGTTTGTAGACAAGTTCAGATTTAATAATTCACTTGGACCATTTTCTCTCCCTATCCCTTCAATACATACATTGCTTCAAATCCCCATTTTTTTCTCAACAGTTTCTTTCCTCTTTTTTGTAAGAGATAGTGATAACCCTTGAAAGCTGACTCCAAGTTATTAATTCCACTCTCTTAAGGGATGTGAACAGCTTAGTCTTCAAACATTCTCCAGAAATGAGAAATCTGCCTATCACACAGTTATGATTTGTCTCCCAAAGTTTCATGTGCTAGAAGCTTGACCCCCAATGTACAGGAATTACATGGTGGTCCTTTAAGAAATGGGGTCTAAGGGAGGTGATTGGATCAGGACTGCCCTCATGAAGGGACCTATATTGGTCTATAGGTCTCAAAATTGGTCTCAAGGGGTGTGTTAGGTCTTGCAGGAGTGGGTTAGTTCCTTTGAGAATGAGGCCTTCACCAGAGGCTGATGCCAGTGTCATGCTCTTCCACCTCCAAAACTGTGAGCTAAATAAACTTCCTTTCTATAAAAAGTATCCAGCCTCGGGTATTTTGTTATAGCAACACAAAACGAACTAAGACACACGCCTACCCCTCCCCTAATGAAAGTAATGAGTAATAAAAGTTGTATATTCCTTCTAAAGGAGCAAAGTTTAGAGGGTAAATAACCAGTTCTGTTAAGTCAGATTGAATGTTTTGATCTTGCTGGATTTTTTTTTTTTGGTACTGGGGACTGAACCCGGGACACACTTAACCACTGAGCCATATCCCCAGCCCTATTTTGTATTTTATTTATAGACAAGGTCTCACTGAGTTGCTTAGTGCATCAAGGTTGCTGAGGCTGGCCTTGAACTCATGATCCTCCTGCCTCAGTTTCCCTAGCTGCTGGGATTATAGGCGTGTGCCACAACGCCCAGTCTGTTGGATTCTTATAATTATACAACTTGATTTTGGGGGTTTCAGGCCTTACACACTTTATACACTGTATTATCTATTGTTGTATAACAAATTATCTGCAAATTTAGCAGCTTAGGAAAATATATACTTATATTTTACAAAAACTTGTGGATCAAAAATCCAGGGGAAGTTTAAGTAGGGGACTTTGGCTCAGGGTCTCTAAAGAGCTTGCAGTTGAGGTGTAAGCTGGACTTGCAACCATCTGAAGGCTTGACTAGAGCTGGATGATTCACTTTTAAGATTACGCACTCACATGCTTGGCAAGTCAACGAGGGTTGTTAGCAGCAGGCAATAGCTTTGTGCCAGATGGACCACACGGCAGGACTCTGTGGGTGTCTTTAAGGTATGGCAACTGGTTTCCCTATGTTAGGGATACAAGAATGAACAATGCAGAAGCCAAGATGTGTTGTATTACTTGGCCTCCAAAGTCATACCCCTTTTTCCTACAATATCTTATTGGTTACACAGTTCAACCCTACTCACGTGTCAAAGGGGAAAATGCCAGGAAGCAAGAATCAATGGTAGCCTCCTTGGAAGCTGGCCATTACCCATGCCAAATTCCACATTTTCCTTTAATGCTCCAGTTTGAATTCTTCTACATCAATGAATCATACTGAATATGATTGCAAAAAATTGTCTCCACTTTGCTTAAAATAGGATTATAGAGTACTGTTATATGAACTTGCTTTCTTTGGTTAAAATAGCAACCCCTGTCTCATCCCAGTTCTAAGTAGTCAGTATTCTATTTAGTTCTGGAGTCCACAATTCCAATGAGACATAGAAATCTGTGAAATGGCTTATAAGAATGTTTTATCATTAACATACTTAATTAGAATTCAAAGTACTATGACTACAGAATAGTATTTAGCTAGACCAAATAATCTGTCATCTTAAAAAATATTTCTGACTAGATTGTGATTATTCTTTCCAATATTCATGCAGAACAAGTGTTTAATAAGTAATTGCCAAATGCTAGAACTAATAACGAATATAGTAAATGTGCAGTCTGCAAAATCAACGCATAAAAATTGTTTTTCTATACACTAACAATGAACTATTTAAAAAGAAAATTTAAGAAAACAATACCATTACAATAGCATCAAAAAGAACAAAATAAGAATAAACTTAACCAAAGAAGATACTTTTACATTTGAAATCACAATTCATTGATGAGAGAAATTAAAATAATATACAAATAAATGGAAAGACTTCTCATGTTTATAGGGATTTGATTAATATTCAGATTCATAGATTTAATTAAAAATGTTATAATGTTCATAGTACTGAAAATTATCTACAGATTCTCTGCAATCCCTTCCAAAATCCCCATGGCATTTTTTTTTATAGAAGTTGAAAAAAATCCTAAAATTCATATGGAATCAGATAAGACTGAATAGCCAAATATTATTTGGAGAAAGAACAAAGTCAGAGGCATGACATGTCCTGATTTTTAAATATATTAGAGTGTTAACGGTAATTAAAAAAGTATGGGACTTGCATAAAAGTAGATAAAGACTTCAATGGACTATAATAGAAAGCCCAGTAATAAACCACACATACGTGGTCAACTGATCTTTGACAATGGTACTAAGAATACACAATGTGGAAAGGCCACTTTCTTCGACATATGGTACTGGGGAAAGTGGATATCCATATGCAAAAAGGGAAATTTGGGTCCTTATCTCGCACCATACATAAAAATCAATTAAATGGGTTAAAGAATGAAATGTAAGACCTGGAACTGTAAAAATTCCTAGAAGAAAACATATGTGAAAAGCTTCATGACACTGGGCTTGGCAACGATTTCTTGAATATGACATAAAAAGCACAAGCTACAAAGGCAAAATTAGAGAAGCAGGATTACATGGAGCTAAAACATTTTTATAGAGCAAAGGAACCAATCAACAAAGTGAATACAACCCACACAATGGGAGAAAATATTTGCATATCATATATCCAATAAGGGATTAATATCCAAAATATGCAACAAACTCCTACAACTTAATAGCTAAAAAAACAAAACCCCAGATAACCCAGTTAAAAATGGGTAAAGGATTTAAAGACAAATGGACAAACAGTATATGAAAAGATGCTCAATACTACTAATTATTGGGAAATTCTAATGTAAACCATGAGATATCACACCTGTTAGGACAGTACTATTAAAAACAAACAAACAAAAACAAAAGATAACTTTCGGCAAGGATATGAAGAAATTGAAAACATTGCACAATGTTGGTAGGAATGCAAAATGATACAGTCACTATGGAAAATAGTATGACAGTGCCCTGAAAAAAATAAATAAAAATGTTGAACTACCACAGTATTCAGCAATCCCACTTCTGGGTATATACCCAGAATTGAAATCAGGAATTTCAGAGAGATTCATAAGAACTCCGAGGCAGCATTAATCACAATAGCTAAGATTTGGAGACAACCTGAATGTCCATTGGTGGGTGAATGGATTAAGCAATTGTGTTGTATAAATACAGTTGAATATTATTCAGTCTTTAAAAAGAAGGAAATCCTGCTGTATGCAACAACATAGATAAACCTGGCAACACTATGAGAAGTGAAATAAGTCATTCACAGAGGGATGAATTCTACATGATTCCATTTATGTAAGGTATCTAAAATAGTCAAACTGACAGAAACAAAGACTAGAATGGTGGTTGGCAGGGTCTGGAGTGGAGGGAAAATAGGCCGTTTCCATTTAATGGGTTTGAAGTTTTTTAGTTATATAAGATGGGTACGTTTAAAAGATCTAAACAACATTGTGCGTACTGTTAACAATGCTTATTTTGCACTTAAAGATTTGAAAGAGTAGGTCTCTTGTTAAATGTTCTTACCACAACTAAAAATCTATTAAACGAAGCAAGAAATTCACTGAGGATAATTACAACAGAAGAAATATGTGATAGTGGCAAGAGCAGTTGATGGGGAAAATTCAAGAGGTTTCTAGATGTGATCCTACTACTAGAACCAGGGGTTCTGTAACTTTAAGAGGGTTTCTACATTTCTCAACCATCGTTTACTCATTTGTGAAGTGATAAAACTGGACTAGAACTGAATAATGCCATCTTCAGTTCCAGTAGCCTCTGATGTTACACGTGAAACCTTATTTCTATAATATCCCACATCCCCTCTAATCTGTCTTTAAATCCATTTCACAATTCTTCTCTAACAAGGTCTAGTTTTCTCTTTTGAATTTTTATTTTTTTAAGCTACTATTCTGCATAATTTTATGCAATTCTTTTGTCAGCCTATCCAATCAGTGTACTTTTTGGCTGTGCTTACACTCCAGTGAATATATTGTCTCAAATTTGGGCTGTGCTGTTAAGAGCTCTATAATTACCAAGATGAACTCTGATTATATCTAATGTGTTCATTTTGGTACATACTGAACCCAGTCCAATTCAACGTTTCTGAAGAATATCTGCTCTTGCTTTTTTTTTTTTTATATATATATTTTTTATTATTGTATACAAATGGGATACATGTTGTTTCTCTATTTGTACATAGAGTCAAGGCATACCATTTGTGTAATCATACGTTTACATAGGGCAATGATGTTTGATTATTTTTTTTTCCTTCCCCCCCACGCCTCCCACCCTGCTCTTGCTTTTGTTATTGTTCAGTTGTTCATTTAAGAACTATTTGTCTTAACAGTAGTGAGCAAGGCAGTCATAGATCCTAGCTAAATTGTTTTGACTTCAGTTTTTAGTATTTTCTCTGTTTAAGTTATATAATTCTTAGAAGTCACAAATATAAATGTGTATAGCAGCGCGGGTGAAAGTCTTTTCTGTTGTTCATGCCTAGGTTCTTCACTCGTTCACTTATTCAATACTTTCTTAATGACACCTCTCAATTTTTTTCAATTTCCTTTCTTTACTCTCATCTTCTATTCCAAGTAAATGCGTGGCATAAGGAAGGGTATGGAGGAGCAAGATGAAAACTGGAACGAAGTAAAAATGATTTCTGAACGTATTAACATGTTCTTAAAGCAATTTGGTGCTGGAAAGGCAGAACCCTAACTCTGTCCAGTTCTGCATGATGATTCCTGGTTTGGGGCAGGACTAAAAGAACGAAAATCAGCATGAACTGAGAAAAGAAAAAGCAGCTGTGCTGGGAGGGTAGACAAGTACAAAGCCAGCTGCAAAGTTAATCTTCTTTTCCCCCATAGCCATGAAAGCCATATCCCCTTTTACCAAGGAGCTCTTTTCATTTACCACTGTGGGTGCCCAGCTACTAAGTTGCCCTAGCTCAAGACAACATCCAATCCCTTGTTATTTCCTCCTTTTCCTCATCCCGCCTCAGAAACAATGTCCAATCCTGAACTGATCCCCAATCTCCCCAGACCCTCCTCAGGCTCCTTTGGCGGGAACCTAAATCCTGTCGTATTTGCTTCCTCTAGTGCGCCTTTTCTCCAGATTTACAAATAAATCTAATTTTGTGGAACTGCAGGCTTTTTTTCTAGTGATCTTTGGCTGGTTTGACTTAAGTAGTAGACAGGCTGGTATCAGGAACCACAGTTGATAATTTCCCGATCTCTGTTAATCTTCCTCGGAGCTATTTTGATGTACAATTTTTAATAGCTATAAAACAAAGACAAATGCTTTCTAAAACTGTGCCGTCAGCCCATTTCTAGGACGCAATCTTCCCCTCGCATTTCTATATCATTTATAGTTCTAATATCCTTTTAAAAATGGCTTTAGGCATTTTATCTGGGTCGCGTGCGCTTCAATGAATTCAGTTTAAATGACTGCAATTCGGAATTCCTGGATTTTATTAAAATGCAGCAGATGGGGGTGTGTGGGCTTTAAGCTCGTATTTTTTTATGTGGTACTAACTGAAAGCCAACGAGGGCAAGCTGGGATCATTTAAAAACGTTTCTCCTGGATGAAGACCCATGTTTTATCCGAGTTTTTCTATACCCCCGCGCTCCCCGGAGATACAGGTTGGGAGGTGACCTTTTTGACTGTGGAGGAAAGGGATGCTTCTTTCGTCTTCAGGAACGCTGCGCGCCTGGACTAGAGCCCGAGCGCCCCAAAGCCTCTCCCTGCGGCCGGGTGCTGGCTCCGCCCGGGTCTGAGGAGGGGGTCCGGGGTGGGAGAGCGGGGCACGGGGCGTGGGCCTCTAGGGGCTCCGGAACTCTGTCTTTGCTCCCGGGTCGCCACTAGCTCCCCCAAGCGAACCTATCAGCGGCCGCGCCGCCTTCCCGGGGTGGCCGAGGCTCACATCTGCCTGAGGCCGGGGATCCGCCCCCCGGCCCGGCGCCCACGCCCTGAGCGGTCCTCTGGCCCCGGCGCAGTGCAGCAGAGCGCGCTCCCGCCCGGGTCGGTCGTGCTTGCGCGCACGCGCGCAGGGACCCGCGCCCTCCGTGCGGGGAGGGGGCAGAGGGGGCGTCACGGGGGCCGGGGAGGGAGGAGGAGGCGGCCGCGTCGCCTCCGGCCGGGCTTGCGCTCGCCTTGGCGCTCGCCCTCCGCCTCGCCCGAGCCCCGCGAGGGTGAAACGCTTTCTCCCGGCATGCAGCGGGAGGAGGGATTTAACACCAAGATGGCGGACGGCCCGGATGAGTACGATACCGAGGCGGGCTGCGTGCCCCTTCTCCATCCAGAGGTGAGGGACCGCGCCGAGCGCATTCCTCCCCTGCCGCCCCGACCTTTCTTCCCCAGACTTGCTGATGGTGGTGACCGACGTGTGGAGGGTAGAGGGACGTGCCGAACTTGAGGAGGGTGGGGAGGCGAATCCAGGCCCGAGCGCGGCTGCGAGCGGATAACGGGGGAGGAGATAGCGGGGCGGGCCCGACCGGGGCGGGCTCTGGGACGCAGTCCCTGGCTGTGTGGAGGACCGAGGTGGGGCTGGCGATGGTTCTGCTCTGCCGTCGCACTGCTTGCGGGTGCACAGGCGACCCGGGCCTGGAACCGTGGCTTAAGCCCCGAGTGTTCCTCCAAGCCCAGGAGGGCGAGGAGGAAGCGCGTCTGTTTTGGATATGTTCTTTTCCTTCGCTGCCGAATGACGCTGTTCCTTCCGTTTAGCTCACTGTCGGAGGACAGTTTCTTGGGCATAGTGATGTCCCTCCAGTTTATGCCATAGTAGCACCTCGGGGCACCTTGTGGCAGGTGCCCTTATTTGAGTATTTGTCCTTAAGCGATGAAAAAGAGAGGTCATAACTTTTGGGACTAGACCCACGCTCACATTAGCTTGTCAAAGTGCCGCTTCTTTTTTTTTGGGAATTAGGGGAGAAGAGTGCAACACGTTTCCCATCACAATCTGAGTATCTTCCCGTGTAAGTAGAGAGTTCTCTGCTCCAGGATCAGTCACGTTCTGTACTTGTTTACTTCTTAGTTTGAAGCTGAGCTAGTGCTAGTTAAGGCCTGGAAGCAATTCTTGATGCATTCTGGGTTTTAATGATCCACAGTGACCTGGAGCTGAGGGAGGGCCGCGGCTTCCCGAAAAACTCAGGTAGTTTGAGGTTCTGGAAAGAAGACATATCAGTATTTTGTTATGGGGTGAACAGACATGGAAGTCTTCTAACCTGGTTACTTTGCATTAGAATGATTCTATTTCTGGGTTTGTAGCCCGCTCCTCTTTTTAAAATAAAATGTAAATAACAATCACCTTCTCATATGTTAATGCTCAGCCACCCACTTATTCATCATTTTGGTTTATTTAAAACTGTTGGGACAGTTCCTTAGGAACTGAGAAGATAAAATAAGATAATGTATTTTTGTTAAAAAGTGTTTTCCTTCTCTCTTGGAAAGAAAACCAATGATGATCAGTGGAATAATATTACTTTAAACTCCTTTTTTGGAGAGAACACAGCTTTGGGTCAGACAGACTTGGATTCTAATTCTGAATCTTCAGAAGTAGCTAAGTGATCTGAATCAAGAATGTTATTTCTTTAAGCCCCAATTTGTTTATCAGAAAATAGAGATGTTTCCTAATTTGCTTGCTGTTAAAAGATTAGGTGAGACTATATTGAGGTTTAATAACTGGTGGATTGTAGGTGCTCAGTTAATGTTGCTTTTTTTCTTTCCCTCTCAGAAGGAGGGAAGTGTTACACATGTATTTTGGTTTTGGTGAGTGATTTTGAAACTTACGTGGGTTTTAATTGAGTGGAATAGAATCTTGCTAGAATGTTTTTATTTTGCTTTTTATCTTCAAATAAAAAGGTTTTCACTAAACATGTTGAACAAATGAATTATTGATAGGATAAAGAAATTAGCCATTTCTTAAATCTCCAGTTAATATGCAAACTGTCCACTGTTGAAACCTTCCTTAGAGTATTGTGCAATTGGATGAGCAATGAAACTTTCTTTTGAGGCATTTGGGGGCGAGAGAACCTTAATTTTTTAATGAATTAAATAATTATTTAGTTTATTTATCATGTTTGGATCAGGCATTGTTTTGGACTTGAGCATTTTTGTGGTAAGACTTTTTGTGTGAGATTTGAGCATTTTTGTGGTAAATTCAGTGAAGGACTGTATGAACATACTGTATAGGATATACAGATATGGTTAAGAGCCAAAATAACAACATTTTTTTCTGTTGTCAAATTGAAAATCTGGGTTTTACCATTTACTGCCATGATGGTAAGTTGCCTTTTCCTCATTCGGAAAATTGACTTAATATTGCCTTCCTTTTAGAGTTATATTAGGTAGGGTAATGTTTGTAAAGCAGCCTTCACAGACATAGGTTGCCAAGCTAGTGGAACCTTCTAAAAGCCATAGCATATAGTGAATACTGAAAGGGCTGTTACTTTGTTTTCTGTTGAAATAGATGATTATTAGTTTATTGTAATGGAGAATTAAAGGCTTTTTGCAAAAGATGAACTGATTATCGGGGTATAAGTCCTAACTCTGTGACCTTTAACCAGTAGACATTCAACTGTGAATAGTTTTTCTTTGCTTCTAAGGTAAAGGGGCCAGACTAGATGATCCCTAAGATTTCTTTGAACTCTAATGTTCTGATTGTAAATTGTGATTTTTCAAGAGGATCGACTTGGAACATCAAACTATTGGGTACATAGCACTGTATTAGGTTATATAGGTTACTGTTATGGTTTGGACTTGATGTGTCCCCCCAAAAACTTGTGTGTGTGAAACAGTGCAAGAAGGTTTAGAGGAGAAATGATTGGGTTATGAACGCCTTAACCCAATCGGTGAATTAATCCTCTAATAGGGATTAATTGAGTGGTAACTGAAGACAGGTAGAGTGTGGCTGGAGGACGTGGGCATTGGGGACCAGACTTTGGGGTATATATTTTGTATGTGCTGAGTAGAGTGTCTCTGTGCTTTCTGGTTTTCATGTGAGCCACTTCCCTCCCTCACATTCTTCCACCCTAATGTTCAGCCTCACTTTCAGCCTGGAAGAATAGAGCCAACTGTCAAAGGACTGAGACCTCTGATACAGTGAGCCCCCAAATCAACTTTTCCTCCTCTGCAATTGTTCTGGTCAGATCTTTTAAGTTACGGCAGTGAAAAAGCTGACTAAGACAGTTAAAATAAAAAGGATAGTGTATGTTTTTCCAGATGGTGTTGCTCTAGTTAGGAATATATATGCACCTGAAACACCTGACAGAATCCAAGTAAGTCTCAGTACTGTATCCTGTAAGCAGTGTCAGGTTCCTGTCTCTAGAATGGTTAGAAGAAAGACTTTGGTATAGGGACAGATGCCATATGCTGGCCTGCAGACCAGCAGACTTGCTATCGCTGGTCTTCTGTTTCACCTACTACTAGTACATCCTTTGTAAATTGCCTCAGCTCTTTCATATGACACAATACCTCTTCTGCCAGAGTGTCTTAGGAGTCAGAAAGATCTGACTCACCTTTGAACTGGATTGCCTAGATTATCTATGACTTCCATCTCTTTCTTCTTTTTCCCCTCAATTTCAAAACTTGTGCTACTGTCTTTTTTTCTAGTTTCCCTCTGTTTTAAATGGTAACACTTTTTTATTTTACATTTATTTTATCCCTTTTTGTGTCTCATTTTTATTGTTTGGATATTGAACTTAGGTATCACCACATCTACTTTTCATAGATTTAATAAAATCTTTATTTTGAGGCTTATCTTTAGTGATACTGATTTTTGTTTCTATTTTTAGCCTTACTGTGTATTTAGAGAAATATATTTGTATTATATGTATATGAGTTAATTCATTTGCTTTCAGAAAGCAGAAAATTTATTTGAAAGTTGATTTTTTTTCTGGCAAGTTATGGCAACTGTTCTTGTTCAAAGCAAATCTTTCTGTAGTTTTTTAGGATCCGATGCTTTTTTTTTAATTCAGCAAAAATGCTATAGTCATATAGTTGTAATTTAGATTTTAAAATACTATGTCTTAAGCATAGTAACTACTGGGGCAATATAGATAAAATGGAACTAACTGATGACTTCATGTATTGTAGCAGATTCTTCTAAAGCATCATCTCATTGTAGTATTTTACTATTCAATTACAGATGGACAATTCATGAATAAAAGTAAAATATCAAATATTTTAACTTTGGAGTTTGAAAAATCATGATTCAGGGCAATATTTTATTTTTAAAATACACAAATAAAAAATTCACCCCATGGAATATTTATCCAGTCCAAGGATAATAGCTTCATTTTGATTTTTCTTAAAGAATTATAAGCAGCTAAGTCAAAAGTTTTATAAAATTTCAACCTTCTGTGTAGGAAATACTGTGAAGAACTTAATAACCTGTTATAAAGGTTTAAACAATACTTTTTTCATGTTGAAAATGTACCAAACAAATCACTCTATTTTTGAGAATTAATATATACCAAATATAATAGAATCTTTCTTTGATCAGTCAAAATATGACAGCGTCTAAGAGTCATCATCTTTCTTTTTGATTATCAGTGCTATTGTTGAGGATATGGAGCCCATAGGACTGAATTTGCCTGAAGCAATTTTTGTATATGTCAGATGGCTTGTGATTTTTATCATTCTTTTTTTTTTCTTTCCCCCAAGGAAAAAAAGTGAGAAATAGCCAGGTGGTGCATACCTGTAATCCCAGCATATAGGAACTACAGAATTTTGAGTTCAAAGCCATTCTCAGCAACTTAGTGAGGCCTTAAGCAACTCAGCGAGACCCTGTCTCCATAAAATATAAAAAAAGGCTGGCGATATGACTCAGTGGTTAAGTGCCCTGTACAAAAAAAAAAGTGAGGTGTTACTATACCATACCCATGTTTAGCTTTTGAGAATAATTTTCTATTATGAACACTTACTTTATTAAGGATTTAATGAGTGATGAATAAAAATAGTGACTACCCCTAGTTTCATGGGGGAAAAAGGCCCTTTGAACTGAATACAGACGTTCCTTATTTTGTTAATTAGAATCCTCTGGGTTGCAAATGTCAGCAATTCTGTTGAAACATACCTGGATTTAAAAAAAAAAAAAAAAAATTTGCTGTCTCAGTCCCAAAACCCAGATGACAGGAGTCCAGTTGGACTCAAAGAACACTGGAGCCTGAGATGAGACTGCCCTAAGACTCTGCATCTTGTCTCTCTCTCTCTTATTTTCAGCTTTATTTTCTTCAAGTGGAGAGCAGCTTCTTTCCAGTATGTAGTGTGGACACGGATTCCATCTTTATTTATTTTTATTTTTTGGCCATACATCTCAAATCTAACCATTAGAGAGCAACTGCATATTGTTCCTTTTTCCACACTGAAAAGTGGCATCGGATGGTTCCAGTTAGTTTATATGTATACTCCTATGACAATGGCAGTAGCACTGTAATTGGCCAAGATCACTTGGAGATGGTGGAGGAACAGCTGGGCAGACAAAACGATTTGTCTTTTGTACTCTTATGAGGAGTCTACATTTGCTTTTTCTCCAGCCTTCTAGTTTTTAACATATTTCAAGATAGGGATGCTGTGTTCCTATAAAACCTCCTAAAATTAGGCGATAGGCCAGATTTGGGCCATGGGCTATGGTTTGATAACTTTGATGTACACAAGGCATAGACACTCTTAAGAAATTTATGTTAAAATATATTTTAACTCACAATTCTGTTGATCTCTGATATAACTTAATCAGAAATGGATGTATGTGGGAGGTAGGTTGGATGAAGTAAGAATGTGTGTGTGCATTAAAATCTTATGGGGAGCTTTATCAGAATACACATGCTTCCATATATAACCCCTCAAAATTTCTAATTCCCTATGTGGGTTTGTGGTATGTGTATTGAAAAAGTTCCAGAGTGATTTTGATAAACATTTTATTTTCCACTCTCCAATATCACTTTGATATGTGGGAAAAGTTGTATTATAGGAGGGGGAGAAGGTCTTTCAACATGTAAAATATGAGACTTTGTATCGAGAACTTCTAATGTTATCTCCTAATTGTGCTAGACAAAAAATAATGGTAATAATTGCTAACACTTACCAAATTAAAGCTGTGAGCTAGGCATTATCCTAAGCATATTTTCATATATATTCATTTAATTCTCCCAGCTTCGTGTATCTGTTTTACCCATGAGGAAATTGTGACAGAGGGAGGTCAGGTATCTTGCTGAAAAGTGGCAGAATTGCATTTAAATCCTGACTGCCCTTGTTTTTATAGCACAGAACAATGTGGTAGATATGATACAATTGTAGAATTGATTATTGTTTGATAGGCATTAACTATCTAGGGTTGCAAATTATTCATTTATGTTTTGTTTTATAATTTTTTAGACTTCATTTTTTTAGAGCTATGTTAACTTCATAGCAAAAATTAGTAGAAAGCACAGGAAGTTCCCATTAGCCTCCTACCCACATAATTATATCATCTTCCCCACTATCAACATACACCAACAGAGTGGTGCATTTATTGCAATACATTGATGCATCATTATCATTCAAGGTCCATCCTTTACATTAGGGTTCACTCCTGGTTTTGTACATTTTATGGGTTCTAACATATATTTTAAGCTTCTCTACTTAAAATTTTTAACCACGATGTGAAAGCCATATATATTCAGTGGAAATCATACTTCAGTAGCGAGTTTTGAGCTTTTCCTGGGATAGCAGTATGGGACTATTCTCATAATACTCTTTTTTAAGTTTAAAGCTTTTTTAGCTTATGGTGAATTTGTTGGGGCATAGTCCCTTTGTAAATTGAGGAGCATGTGTACATTGTCATACAGAATAGTTTCACTGCCCTAAAAAATCCTGTGCTCTCTGCCTATTCACTTGTCCCTCCTCTCTAATTTCAGGTAATCATTGATATTTTTAATGTCTTCATAGTTTTATCTTTTCCAGAGTGTCATATAGTTGCAATCATATAGTATGTAGCTTTTCAGATTTCCTTCTTTGACTAAGTAATATTCATTTCAGGTTCTTCCATGTCCTTACCAGCCTTGATAGCTTATTTCTATTTAGCATTGAGTAATATTTCATTGTTTGAGTATAATACATATACTGAAGAACCTCTTGGGTGCTTCCAAGCTTTGCTCAAATACTTTTTGCTGTAGTTCTTGCAAAGTACATATTGAACTGTTGATAGATTAAAAAACAGTCGTAAAGTCATTTATTCAGGTTCACATCCTATTTGGCAGAATTTGTCTTAGAACCTTAATTCTCTGATGCCCAATCCATAATCTTCTACCATAGAAATTAATAAGTCAAAACACAGTTTATTTTTATTAATAATATTAATGATATAGACTAAAAACTAAGTTCTTCCTTGATGTTGAAGGTTAGGGAGGATTCACTTTTTGGTGGTTGTTCTAAGGCACATTCCATAACCCTTTGACTTGAAATAATAAAATTACATTTCTTTTTTTTTTTTTTTTTTTTTGCGGTACTGGGGATCGAACTCAGGGCCCCAAAATTACATTTCTTTAAACATCATTTTTCCCCTAAAATTTCCTCTTTTAAATTGGGGCATTATAATTATACCTAATAATGGGATTCATTGCAGTATGTTTGTACATGCATATAACATAATTAGATCAATTTTATTTCCCTTTCCCTCTCCTTTCCCTCCCCTTGATCCCCTTCTACTCTACTGGTCTCCCTTCTGTTTTCATTAGCTCCTCCCCTGCCCCATTTTTCTCTAGCTTCCACACATTGTGAGAGAAAATGTAGAACCTTTGACTTTCTGAGTATGAGCTTATTTCACTTAACGTGATATTCTTCAGTTCTACTCATTTTCCTGCAGATTACATAATTTCGTCCTTTATGGCTGAATAAAACTGTTGTGTATATATACTGTATTTTCTTCATCCATTCATCTGTTGACAGTCATGTAGGCTGATTCCATATCTTGGCTATTAAGAATCGCACTGCTATACACATGGGGATACAACTTGTATCACTATAGAATGCTGACTAATTCTTTTGGATAAATACTGAGAGTAGTGGTATGGCTCAATTCATAGTCTTTTGAGGAACTTCCATCCTGGTTTCCTTAGTTGGTTATATTATTTAGAATCCCACCAATAGTGTGTAAGTATTCCTTTCTCAGCATCCTCACCAACATCAAATTTTTCTTTTATTCAGCTCATTATTTCTCCTGCTTAGTATAAATTAATAAGGTAAAATATACTTTCATTAACTTTGAAAGGAGGTGATTTTCTTTGGAATAACCCTAAGTGTTAACAGGATTGGAAATAGATGTTCTCATTGTTAAATCTGTGAGAATAGTTGATGAGAGAACAGGTGGTGCACAATTGTTTTTATTGAAGTGTATTTAAGGTATGATAAGTGGAACAAATTTTAAATGTTCACAAATTTATTGTATTATTTGTAAATCTATATAAAGGTTTGTTGCTGGACTGCGTTCTGGTGTTTTGGGTATATTCCAGGAAGAATGATGTATAACAACCAGCAGTTAGTAACTGCATGATGTTGGATAAATAATTTACTTTCGGTACCTTAGTCTTCTTGCCTAAAAAATAGAGGTAACAACATCTACCCCTTAATGTTCTTGTGAGCTTGAGTTAACGTGTGTTGTAGATTTTAACATTATATATTTCCTCAATCTCTGAAATTATTATTTGTGTTTTACAGTTAATACCGCTTCCTGCTTTGGTTAAGTAGCTCTAGTGATTAGTTATCATTGCCTATGAACAGGCCATCTTGGTGGTTATTCCTGATGGCATAATTGCATGCCTGTAGCCCCCATTTCAGTCAGCAGTCTGTTTAAGGAACATTTGAGAATATATGATTTCCTGGTTATTTTCTGATAATATGCTGATAATACTAAGAAAATGCTGTCATCAAAGCTTGTAGAATGTATATTAGCTTAGAAGGAAATCCCAGAGATAATAGTGATAGATTGTTTTAGGAAATACTGCATTCCAATGTTTCTGGTGGCTCATAAACTGTATTGTAATGAATAACATGGGGATTGACAACTCTAGCATGAAAACTGATCCAAAAAAGACCAATCTTGAAGTTTTAGCAATACAGTAATTTTATTTTACTCCTTTTGATGTGTCCCAATGAGAAATGATAAAAGTCCTTCTAAATAAACTTATAAGAGATCTCTTAATTAGTATAAATAATCTTCCAGTTAGTAAATAAAAATTCCAAGTGGTACAGCATAGTATTGTAGTCCAGTTGGCAGTGTTTTCTTTGTAGTACCTACAGTAGTGGTACATCTTATAGTCAATAGTATCTGTAGTTCTGTGAAATTTTGTCTAAGTATTTAAAGTTTAGAACAGAACCTGGGAAATAGAATTATGTTTTATTGATCTTAAAATCACAACTTTTTTTCTGCAGTTCAAGATTCTGAGAGAAGGTGAATGATATTGTTAATTCTATTTATACCTTGGAGATTTTTTCTGTCCTTGTACCTTCACTGAAGTTGTAATTATTCAGTTAGTCTTTGTTCATAATTCGATAAATCTAATCATTAATAAATTGTAAACATTGATTTCAATAGAAATTTTGTTTTCTTTTTGAATAACCATAATATAAATATTAAGGATCTTCTAGTTATTTATGTAAGAAGTTAATTAATTTGATTTCAGAAGCTCCCATTATTTAAACTTTTTTTGTGTTGATTGTGTCCATTTTCCTTTAATTGAATGTAATCACATCCAAAAAATGGACATCCTTAGAAAAAATTTTCGGTAAACTAGAATCTAGCACTATTGCATAGCAGACCCATGTAAACTTTCTGTACTACTAAACCTAATATCTAATTTATTTCATATTGTTGAATAATGCTAAGAATTTTCAAGATACCAAAAACCTCACACTTTTTTTTTTTTGTCTTAGAGACACATGATTATTGACATGCATTTAAATAGTGTGGAAAGATGTATAATAAAGGGAAAAGGTTCCAGTTCCTGCCTCCAATAAATACATACTTCTCTCACTTCTTAGAGGTAACCATTACTCTCAAGTATACTGAGAAATTTTTGGTGCAAATATAAATATTTTATATGCCTTTATTTTGTTTTTATTATATAAAAATGGTACATTATAAAGGTTTTTTTCTGAACATTTGGGCATGGTTCTGTTTTAGCACATAATAATTATTCTTTTTTATTAAGACCTTCATAATCCAGTTTGGTAACCAAGGACACATGACTGATTAAATTCAAATTAATTAAAATGAATAAAATAAAAATTCAGTTTTCAGTCATGCTACTCAATTTCAGGTAGTTTCTTTGCTGTTGTAGCTACTGTTACAACACAGAGGGTTATAGAACATATCTATAATTGTAGAAAGTTCTGTTTCACAACATATGCCTGCCCAGTTTTTAAAAAAATTGTGTATCTTTTGAAAATTTTTTTTATTGCACAATTATTTTTACTGCACAGTGTGTTTAAGTTATGATAAATGGCACAACTTTTAAATATTCAGTTTGATAACTTATTTGAACATTTTAAGATAATTACAGATTCACATGCAGTTGTAAAAAATACAGGTTCTTGGGCTGGGGATACAGCTCAGTTGGTAGAGTGCCTGCCTTGAAAGCACAAGGCGCACAAGGCCCTGGGTTCAATCCCCAGCACCGCAAAAAAAAAAAAAAAAAAAAAATAAAATACAGGTTCCTTGTACCTTTTACTTAGGTTCCCTGAGTTGTAACATTATGCAAAATTATAGTATATTATAACCGGGAGGTTGATTTGGATATGAGGTGTGCCCTAGAAGGTGACACGTGAGATAATGCAAGAAGGTTCAGAGGAGAAATGATTGGTTTGTGAGACTCTTAACCTAATGGGTGATTTAATCCCTGATGGGATTAACTGAGTGGTAACTGGAGGCAAGTGGGATGTGACTGGAGGAAGTAGTTAATTGGGGTATATATTTTGTATCTGGAGCGCGGAGTGTTTCTGCTCACCATGATGTGAGGTGCTCCTTCTGCCACCCTCCACTGCCATGATGTTCTGTCTCACTTTAAGCCCCAAGGAATGGAGCCAGCCTTCTGTGGACTAAGACCTCTAAAACTGTGAGCCCTCAAACTTTTACTCCTCTACAGTTGTTCTGGATAGATCTTTTTGTCACAGTAGCAGAATAACTGACTAAAACATAGTGATACATTTAAGATCCAGGACATTTTCATAACTATAAGGATGTTTTATGTTGCCCTTTTATAACCATATGGTGTTCCCTTTAGCCCTCAACCTCTCATTAACCCTTGGCAACAACTAATCTATTCTCCATTTCTCTGGTTTTATAATTTTATGAATGTTATGTGAATAGAATTATGTAGTATGTAACCATATGGGATTGGCCTCCCCCCCACCCCCTTTCAGTCTAGTTCTCTGGAGATTTGTCAGTTTGTATGTGTATCAGTAGTTCATTCCTTTTCATTACTGAATGATATTCCATGGTATGGATGTACAACAGTTTTAACTATTTACCCAAGGTAAGTTATCTAGGTTGCTTCCAGGTTTGATTATCAAACATTTGTATGCAGGTGTTTATGTAAACATAAATTTTTATTTCTCCAGGATAAATACCCAGGAGTGTGAATTACTGGATCATATGGTAGTTGTTTCTGTTTCTTTATTCCTCCCTCCCTTTTTTGGTTCTGAGGATGGAACTCAGGACTTTGAACATGCTGAGCAGCTACTCTGCCACAGAGCTATATTTCCATCTCCCACATGGTAGCTGTGTATTAATGTTTTTAAGAAATTGGCAACCTGTTTTCCAGAGTGGCTATACATTTTATGCTGCAGCCATTAGTGTGTGTGCCATCTGATATCTCTGCATCCCCATTGGCATTTGGTGTTGTCACTTTATTATTTCTGTCATTATGGCTTCTTTATAATTTAGTTTTCCTTGTAGCTAATCTCTAGGAGAGCCCTGGTAGGGGGTGGTGGTAGGGAGGGGGATTACAGTTTCAGGTGTGTATATCAGGTTAGAGGTGAGGAAGTGAAATCAGAATTCATGAAACAAACTTATTATATATCCCAGAGGTTAAGGGTGCCATTAGGAAGTGGGAAGAGGGGGAAGATGGAGAGGGGATATCTTTGGGATTATACCTTTATTAGGTTCTATGGCAATATACTGTTTGTTGGCTTTCCTGTTTGGGGGGTTCTGGATTGGCTAGTGTGAAACACATTGACTAATTAGACCAAGAGAAATGGGGAGCTTACTTATACGACACTAGTGTTGACCATTAGGGTTTTATCATAGTCAGCTGTTGTGTGGTGTGTTTGGTTTTGGGTCAGTGACATAAAGAACAAATAGTCTTTATTGCAAACAGCCACACAAAGGATGGGGAGTTTTAATTAGGCCATTGATAACAGGATTCCACTGTATTTCAAATAACAAGTTGGGCCTAAAAAATGGATGACAAAGCAATAACTATATTAAGCAAATTTATAATTTTTAATTTTAGCCCATTCTAATAGGTATATGATAAGCCATTGCCATATTTGAATTTCCGTAGTGGCTAATGAAGTTAATTTTTTTAGTGTGCTTATTTTCATTTGTGTATCCTCTCTGATGAAGTGTTTCCTCTTGGCTGTATTACTTTACTAGGGCCACTATTACAAAGTACCACACTGAATGGCTTAAACTATGGGAATAATTTTTTCCCTGCAGTTTTCCCTACAGTTTTGGAAATTTTGGAACCCAAGTTGTTGTCAGGTTTTCTTCTGAGTCTTGCTGCTGTGCTTGGAGGTGGCTACCTTTTTAAAGTAATCTCACATAGTCACTTTTGTATATACTTATTTCCTCTTAAAAGGACCATAGTTTGGATTAGGGCCATTCTGATGGCCTCATTTTAATTTATTTGCCTCTTTTAAGGCCCTACCTCCGAATATATTTGCAAGCACCCAGAAAACCACTCCAGATGCGGGAACTCACACAAGAGATTTTAATAAGCAGACAGTGTCTGCACTTAAGGGTGAAAGAGAGAGAGAGAGCAAATGGCAGGAGAACTACCCTTAAGTAGTGGAAGCCCACGGGCTAATCAGACCAATGACTGATGAGGAAGTTAACAATCTAGATTGTAAAGTGGTGTGTGTGGGGAGCAGAATCAGGGGAGCAATGACTGCAGCTTTGTTCCCTTCATTCCCCCATTTTTGTTTTTATAAGAAGATTCCTTTTGGGCATATGGGCAAAGATCCATCTTCAGTAACTGCTTCCTGTGGGCATGGACATAGAACTGATTCAGGGGAGGGAGATGTCATTGCAGTAGATGGGGGTTGGGGACCGGATAATTTCCCTGGGGAGTGCACTTGTAGCCAGACTCCAAGTCATCCTTTATGAGGTCCTGATAGTTCTGTAATACAAACTGATTGATAGTAAGTAGGAAATAGAGGTGGTTAGGATGTCCCTTTCCAGGAAAGAAATGGGACAAATAGGAGTTATCAAAAAGGAATGAGTGAAACAGATTTTTCTGATTTGGCAACTTATTGGACAGGTTTCTAAGGGGTGGTATGGTTTTTCCTCTACCCCGACAACAGGATTTGGCAGAAGTGAGTCCCCCAAACTCCCACAGCACTGAAAAGTTGTCTCCAGTATCTTATAAGGAAAGGAAGCTGCCTGCCTGCCACCATAAGGGTCACCCGTGACTCCTGAGTGGTATTGGTTATCTGGTGTAGAAGTCCCAGGCCTCTTCAGTCATTAGGGGAAGGGCGTGAGGGTGGCCTGGCATTTCTCTGAGCACCAGGGCAATCCACTGCCCAATCCCGGTTGGTGGCATTTTGGACAAGGACCTGGGAACTAACTGCCAGGGGTTGGGGCAGGCTCGTGCCCAGTGACCCTCTTTATGACACTTGAAGCATGGGCCTGGAGGTCTTCTGGGAGCTAGGGTACCCCTAGTAGTGGTCGGCTAGGCAGAACTGACTGACTAAAAGGCTTTGGCTAGCATTAGGTATTTTAGTTTTTTTTTTTTTCTTCCCTTCCATTATACACCCTGAATGCCACCGCTAGAACCTCTGGCTGTTGGGTAAGGGGCCTCCGGTCCAACTGCTTCAATGTAGCCTTATGTCTGGGTATCTTTGGGAAAAAAAAGTAAGTCATGAGTAGCTGTCATCCCTCCAGAGTTTCAGGGTCCTTGTTAGTATATTTGAGCATGGCCTCTGTGAGGCGACTCAGAAAGGAGGATGGGTTTTCAGTTTTGTCTTGTATTACTTCTGAAGTTTATCATAATTAATGGGTTTAATGGTGGCCTTTCTGAGATCCATAAGGATGCAGGTTTGGAACTCATTGCGCCACAGATGCCTGATCCCTGTGTTACAGTCCCATTGAGGCTCCCTATCTGGTACTCTTCAGTCCCAGTGAGGTGGTTTGAGGTCGACTGGTGAACCTTATCTGCATAATTGCGTGCCTGTTCCCAGGCTCTCCTGCGTTCCTCGGGAGTAAAGGTGTTGGACATAATCATATAAATGTCATGCCAGGTAAGGTCCTAAGACTGAGTAAGATACTGAAACTCCTTAATGAAGTTTGCGGAGTTTTAGGAGAAGGAGCCTCTGATCTATCTGGGGAAGATCAGAGAGCAAGAAAGGAACATGGACTCTGATCATTCCCTCCATACTGGCCACCTCTTGTAGTGGGAACTAGAACATGTGCGAGGGACTGAGTGATGGGAGTACTAGGTAGACTGGGTAGGCGGTGTGTGGGAGGCAGGAAGCAAAGGAGATGGAGGAGCAGGGGCTGGAGGGACCTCTGTCGCAGTGGACCGGTATGGGGGTGCTTTGTTGGCCAGGTCGAAGTTGGAGGAGGAGGAGGGATTAGGAGGGGGAGAAGAAGCCAAAAGGAGGTGTTTGGGTTTGTAGGAAGAGCACAAGAAAGAGAAAGCATGAAGATAAGGAATCTCTTTCTCTTGCCCGCTTGCTCACAAAAGTTGTACAAGTCCTGTAAAACTTTGGAGTCCAGGGTGCCATTAATTGGCCATTTTGATTGATTATCTAAAGGATTGTGGCCAAATATCATTACACAAGTGAGTAAGTTTTGGTAGCTCTAGGTTGGGGATTAGGCAAAGGAGTTTTAAGATTTTCTAGTAGACATCCCAAGGGTGGAGGACCTAGATCCCATGGTGGAGAATGATGAATAGCCGAGTCAATGTCCAAGGTGTCCCAAGGTCACAGACTAGTTGGCTGGAAATGAGGGGGCAGCACAATGATGGGAGTTGTCATCCCCCTCAGTGTGCCGGGCAAAAGCTAAGAGGGTTGAGGACCTCGCACCAGGATTTTTGAGAGGAAAAGTGAAGAGGATGAGGGGGGGGGAGGGGGACGGGGGAGGGAGAGGGAGAGGGAGACGGCGGGGAGGGAGGTCAAATGACAGGGGAACTACCCTTAAATAGTGGAAGCCTGTGGGCTAACTGGACCAATGACTGACGAGGAAGTTAACAATCTAGATTGTAAAATGGTGTGTGTGTGTGTGGAGGGGGGGAGCAGAATCAGGGAAGAAATGAGCGCAGCCTTGTTCCATTCAATAGTTACCTTCTGAGGTTTGGGGAGTTAGAGATGAGTTTTGGAGTGTGCAGTTCAACCCATAAGAGCCTATTGCTCTTTGATTATTATACTGTTAACTTTTGTTTACAGTGTGTGGGTGTGTGGGTGTGTGTTTTAATACACAAACACTTTAGGTACTATTCTTTTGTTGTGGTTTGCAATTTTTTTTTTTCTGTGTAACTTGCTTTTTTATTTTTATTTTTTGGTTTTCATAACTAACAGTCAGCAAAAAAAGATTTTTTTTTGGTACTAGGGATTGAATTCAAGGGCGCTTAACCACTGAGCCACATCCTCAGCCCCCCCCCCCTTTTTTTTTTAAATTTAGAGGCAGGGTCTTGCTGAGTTACTTAGGGTTTCGCCAAGTTGCTGAGGTTGGCTTTGAACTCCCGATCCTCCTGCTTCAGACTTCTGAGTTGCTGGTATTACAGACATGTGCCACCCGCCCAGGATCAGAGCAAAATTTTTAAATGTTGATGTAGTTTATATGTTTTTTTTCTGTTAGTGGATTGTGCTTTTTGTGTCAAATCTGAGATCTCCTGGGCTAGCCTTAGATTAGAGAGATTTTCTTCTGTTTTTTTAAGTTTATAATTTTATTTTTTGGTACTAGGGATTGAATCCAGGGGTGCTTAACCACTGAGCCACATTCCTAGCCCTTTCTATTTTTTATTTTGAGACAGGGTCTTGCTGTGTTGCTTAGGGCCTTGTTAAGTTGCTGAGGTTGGCTTTGAACCCCTGACTCTCCTGCTTCAGCTTCCTGAGCTGCTGGGATTACAGGCATACCCCACCGTGCCCGTCCTTATAATTTTATTTTAACATTTAAGTTTATAATTAATTTTGAGTTAACTTTTGTATGGAGTGTGAAAATTAGTTTGGAGTTCAATTTTTCTTTTTCTTTTTTTTTTGACTAAGTAATGACCAACTGCTTCAGCACTATTTCCTCCATTGAATTGCTTTTACATTTGTAAAAAAATCAGTTGAGCATATTTGTGTGTTTTTATTTTTGGGTTTTCTCTTATGTTCCATTGATAAGTGTCTATCCTTCAGTCACCACTACACAGTATGGATTACTATAGTTGTATAATAGGTTTTAAAATTGAGTAGACTGTTTCTTCCTCCTTTGTATTTTTCAAGATTATTTTAGCTGCTTATCTTTTTGCATTCCTATATAAATTTTTGAATGACCTTGTCTGTATCTACCAAAAAAAAAAAAAAAGTCTTGTTAGAATTTCGATAGGAATTGAATTACCCTTGTATATCAGTTTGGGGAGAATTGACATGTTTCCCATGTTGAGTCTTCCAGTTCATAGATATGGTATGTCTGTCTATTTAGATCTTGTTTTATTTCCCCAGTATTTTTGTAGTTTTTAGCACAAAGGCACTGTAGATGTTTGGTTGCACTAATTTCTGTCCCTTCATGTTCACTTTAGGACTTCCCTCTGTCATTTCTCTTCTTTTACTCTTAAATCATCAGTTTTTGGTTTGGCCAGAACATTTCTAAATGTTTAGCATTTCTCCCGTCCTTTAAACAAAACCATATTTTTCTTTGATCCCACTTCCCTTCTAGCTGCTGCCTTATTTCTTTACTCTTATTTGTAACACAATTCCCCAAAAGAGTTGTCAGTATTGTCTTTAATTCTTTCCACCCATTCTTTCCTGAATGATCTCCAATCTGGCATAAATCCCTGCCTTCTCAAAGTAATGTTACTTCTTTATTGCTTACTCTAGTGTCAGCTTGCAGTCCTCATTGTTTGCTGACTTTCAGCAGCATTGATACAGTTGATCTCTCCTTAATCAACTTTTCTCACTTTGCTTCTGGGGAGTACAGATTAAAACAAGATAAAATTTGGTATCTTCCCAAGTTAAGAAGTCAGATAAATCTAAGTATAGTGAAAGAAAAACTCATACTGCTAGTAAAGAGTATAAATTAATCCTACTACCTTGGAAAGCATGAAAGTAAAGCTGAAGACTCAGTCTTTTTATTCATAAGTTCTACTAGCAGGTGCCCTCTTAGAGAAACTTTTCCTTTTTTTTGTACTGGGAATTTAACCCAGGGTTGCTCTACCACCTAGCTACATATTCAGCCAGCCCTTTTTATTTTTTAATTTGAGAACTTTTTGCTTAGTTGCTTAGGGCCTACCTAAGTTGCTGAGGCTGGCCTCAAAGTTGGAATCCTTGTGCCTCAGCCTCCCAAGTCATCAGGATTACAAGTGTGTGCTAGCACACCCAGCTTAGAGAAACTTTTGTAGATGAAATTTGTGTAAGATTGTTCATTGCAATATGACTACAATAGTATAAGTTACCTAATTGTCTCTTGGTAAGTAGTTTATCCATGTAATGAAATACCACTTAGTGATTGCATTGAATAAACTAGAGCAATGCGTATCAGCATAGATAAATCTCAAAAACAATGTTAAAAATACTAGGTGAGAAAGGATTAGTATTGTGTGTCCCAGGATATTAAGTGGAACTTTTTTTGTCAGCTTTTTTTTTTTTTTTTCCTGGAGCCCAAAGCTAAGAACACTAGCTGATAGAGGCTCCCTGCATTGTAAACAAAGGTGTCAAACTTGCTGAAGAGTGGCCATGATTGGCCTAGAACTCCATCACCTCAAGCCTATCCAAGGGAAAGAAAACAATGTGAGAATTCTTTGAAGAGTTAACTGGGGTAGGTGATTCTTCCTGAATGTGATGCTTAGCATGATTCTTGTCAAAATTGAGCTAGGCAGGCTTGACAAAGGTCGAGGTGTGGAGGTCTAGTCAAGATGAGGGCACAGAGGAGCTTGATTACAGTTTGGTTAAGGAGAGAGTCTTTTGTCAGTCCCCGTAGGGCGAATTTCACAACTTTCAAAATGGCCCACAAGACAGCCAGTAGTTGCACTTGTCCCATGATATTCTGAAGGTGTTTGAGTAGTCGAGAGAAAACTACAAACAGCACCAGTTCTCTAACTTGGAGTTTGTCTCTTGTCACTTCTCTATCCTTATTCTCATCCTTTGGTAGGCAGAATAATTCTAACCCTCCCCTTACGATAGTAGATTCTTGTACCTGGAACCTATAAATGTTACCTTATAAGGAAAAAGAATACAGAGATGGTTAAGGAATCTCAAGAAATAGAGATGATTACGAATCTCAAGATGGGAAGATTATCCTGACTTTAGACCAGTGATAATGATTGTGGACCTTTTTTTTTTTTTTTTTTTTTTTTTTTTGTGCTGCTGGGGATTGAACCCAGGGCAAAGCAAGCACTTACCAACTGAGCTATATCCCCAGCCCCTGATTTTGGACTTTTGACCTTCAGATAACTCTAAGGTACTCTAAGAACTCTAAGATAATAAATGTGTGTTGTTTTAAGTTACTAAGTTTGTGACAGTTTATTACAGGGACAATGATAAATTAACTATAATGATTTGTTTGCATAGCAGAGGGAGAACAGATAATAGAGCTGGTTACTACTTGAGAAACAAGGAAGGGCATGGTGATGTTTGAATTGTAAATTGGAGGGTTTATAAAAGCTTGCCCAAACCTGAGATAGGATGAAATCTTCTAAGTAGGATAACAAAAGCGGTTTTTAAAGTACATAACTTCTTGGAATAGCTAATGTGGAATGTGTAAAAGGGGATGTTGGCTACTAAAGCTGAAAAGAGTAAATGGGAACAGGTTCATGAGCGATTTTGTATGACTTTGTATGGCTGCTCGAATAATCTCCTTTTACTCTGTATGTGTGATTTTAAGTATGGGAGCAGTAGGGGCAGTAATAATGACAGACTATTTGAAAGGATATTAAAAGGAGATACAGAAAAAGGGGCTGATGGATTTGTATTGAGAAAAGCCTAGTGAGACTTGGTAAGCAGTTTACTATACCTGAGGTATTGGGATAGAGAGTCAAGGTGGAATGAATTTTCTAATTTGGATACATATGATATCAGTTTCAGAAATCAGGATTGGGTCCTTGTTCCCTGATATTAAATATTAAACACCCAAGAAATTTCGAGGCTAGCATAGAAAGCAAGTTTTATTTAAGGGGCAGAACAGAGATAGTAGACACTTGGAGAGAAGGGGACCCAGAACTGGTATCCATAGGAGTGGGGGTTTCTTGCCCCCTGATAGATCTCAGGTTTCCTTTCCTCTTACCACCCCTTTTCCTATCTTGCCTGTGTGATCAAAAGGCAGGAAAAGATCTGCACAGGGGGCATTCATTAGCAACCCTTGTGCTGGGAGGGGCGATTCCCTGGAGGTGTCAGTAACCTTCAGAAGGGTAGGAGGCCTCTGGAGGTGTGAGCATTTCATATCCTTTTCCTGGAATTAGCCCTTATCTTCCCCACTGGATCATTTATTATCTAGGCTAGTTATGGAAATAGCACTCTGCAAGAGACCAAGCACCGTTTAGAGTGTTGGAGTACTCAGGTTTGTTACGCCAGCGGACCCAAGTGAACTCTGAAGTTCTGGGTCCTGAGCTGAGGTTATGTGGGGCTTTTATAGGAAATTTGACATTTCTTAACCATTACAGCATTGGTGAGTTTGAATATTTGGCCCTGCACAGGGAATTTACGATAAATAATTCACAGGTGTAGAACAGTCAGTAAAACGCTTGCTAGTGTTATCACAAAATGACCTTCATCACAGGCAGCAGTAACTCAAGGTGAATTGAGTTTATTTCCCTAAGAGCTATATTTTTAAGAACTAAACCTAGAAGGTTATAATTTAGACAACAGTTACTTAGCAAAGCAGTTAAATGCTGTAGCTACATTCCTACAGCGTTCAGAAAATTTCAAAGTATAAGAAGAAAGGACTCTTCACAGGAACCTGTTGAATCTCTGGCCTTGGATGTTTACATTTCAAGAGAGGGAAACTTCTAGAGAAAACCATTTACAATCCAATAGATGGGGACCTGTGGTTAATTAGGTTCCCTGAAGAGAAGCTGAGGGGGGCGGGAATTAACCCTTTCCTCAGTTATTGGTTCTTCATCATAGTGTTTTTATAATTTCATTTTATAATCAGGTCTGGTTCCTCCATCACACGTTGACCATCTGTCCTTAGCCCCTGTCTCACATAGACATGCTTTTTAATAAATGGTATGATGGTGCATGCCTCATCAGCTCTGGATTGAGGTAGAAGTTTCATGGGTTCAAAGACAGCCTCAGTAACTTAGTGGGACCCTAAGCAACTTAGCGAGATTCTGTCTCTAACAATTTTGCAACTTAGCCAGATTCTTTGTCTCTAAATAACAATTTTTAAAAGTGCTGGGAATGCATGTGACTCAGTTGTTGAGCGCCCTGGGGTTCAATCCCTGGTGCCAAAAAAAAAAAAAAAGAAAGAAAGAAACAGAAAAATGAACAATGGTGGGGATTTAGCTCTGTGGTAGAGTTCTTGTCTAGCACTTTAACGTCTTGGTTTTGAATAGAATATCAGTGGTCAATTTTATTCAGACACAGGAACCACACCTGGCAGCTAACCTGTAGACTTATTAATGAGCACCATCAAGGCCTATCCCAAATGTAAAAGACCTTGAGGCTCACCTGTGGGAACACCTCCAGCCAACTCCTTTGTCCCAGAGGTGGAAAAGGTAAGGTGGGGGTGAACCCAAATGGAAGTTTTAGGAAGAAAGGTGGGGGTGAACCGGGATGGAAAGGAAGACAGTAGCTTCCATGCTTTTCAATGCCTGTTTAACATGTATTTTGATCCATGTTTTACCCAGAACCATATATACAGTCCTAAGCTGGCACACCAAAATGGTGTTTTCTGCTGTTGGCCCCCCTCCTGCATGGCGGGAGTTCTCTTCTTGCTGAAATTGTCTGTGGATTTTATTCTTCTAAGTTTTTGAGACAATAACCCAGAGGAAATTGGTGAAGCTGGGAATCTAGTCCCATCTCAAAACTCTGGTTTCAGTTTGATTGCCCAGCACCACAAAAACAAAAAATAACAAAAAACAGGAAGGAGAAACAATAGACTGTGGAGATAGAGGGGGGGAAATCATTAGATTATTTTTTAAATGGCATAAATAAATCGTGTTATTTCCTTGCTCTCAAAATGTTGCCGAAAGTTTGGTCCTTGTCCCCGATGCCAATCTAATAATGAGGACATAGTTTTGAGAAAAAAGTTTATTGCTTTGCTAGCAAAGGAGAAACACAGGGAACTCTTGTCCCAAAGGCTATGATCCTGCCCATCAGCAGGAACAGGGGCCTTTTATAGAGGTGATTCAGAATAAGATCAGGGAGGAGGAGGTTAGGGAAAAGATTGGGGAGAAGGTCAGGGTAAAGTTTGGGAAAAAGAAAAAAAAAATAAGTTTCAAAACGACAAGGGATATAGTCAAAGCATCAAGTGAGCCCCTGTTACAAAAACTCCTTTATTGATCTCTGTTTCCTACTGAACTGGATAGGTAAATGCGTTTGTTTTTTTCTCATTGAAGAAGGAATTTTTGCATTTCTTCTAAGAAATTGTTCACAACAGGCTTTAGGATTTTCAGTTTCTTTACCATTCAAATTACATTTTGGTAATTAAATAATTTACATGTGTAGGTGACTCAGATTTAAACAAAACATTTTATAGTGCTTGAAAGATACTTCCTCAGAATTTTCCAGAATCTGTATCTTGCCAGATTTTTAGGGTCTGATTGGAAATAAGTTCAAGACTTGAGTTTGGGCTACTAGTTAAAACAGTTGGCCTGTGGTAGATGAAGCAGAAAAAAGTGAGGGAAGGTGACTTGCACAATATTATCAGTCCAACTAGAATATGCATTAGAAGGATTCTAGTCAGAATCTTAGAATTGGAGGATAAAATTAAGAATAAGTGTCAGTTGAAATACAAAATTGGATATATTCCAAAATGCAAGAGTATGGTGATCCAATGAACATTTCTGTCCACATGAGTATTTGTTTATTCATTCTCTGAAATATATTTGGATAAGGATAGTTTAACAACTTTGTATATAATAAATACTAAAGACATTGCCTATTAAAATTGGGGGAGATATATTCTCATTATTTTTTCCAACATTTAATTTGATCTTTTTGCCCGTGCTGTAGACCATGGAAATAGAAAACAACACTTATCTATAGGAGATTCGATTGTTTTCTTAGACTATTCAAAGAGGTGATCTGAAATCAGAGGTTGTATTTTAACATTGTAACCAGATAAAAGAAATCTCTGAACAGTAGTAGTCAAACCATGTAGAAGTTATAACCAGCTCCAAAATTCAATGAAAATGTTGTGTGTAGATCTGTCTGCTTTCTACTTAACAAAATAAGTAACTTTTAGAATTAAGTTAGGATAAGCTAGGTTTTGCTGCAGTAACAACTCTAAAATTTTAACAGCTTAAATGTTGGTGGTTCATGCTACACATACATTGTGGGTTATCTGGTGGCTACTCTGGGACCCAGAATGATCCAAGATTTCATCTATGACAGAAAGAGAGAGGGAGAGAGAGAAAGTCAGGGGGAAACATTCCACTGGTTAAAATAAAGCCAACCTCACATACACATTATTTTTCACAGGGTAAAAGATTTCCAGTTCTACCATGTGCTTGAGAAGAAAACAGAATATTTGGTGAAAAGCACTAATGATTACAGTAGTTTTCAATATAAAAATCAAGACCAAAAAAACTCAAGAAAAATATGTATGTGACTATAAAAAGAAGGTAATCTGCTGGGCATGGTGGCACATGCCTGTAATACCAGAGGCTCGGGAGGCTGAGACAGGAGGATTGCAAGTTCAAAGTCAGCCTCAAAAATTTAGACCCTGTCTCAAAAAGTAAAATAAGGGGCTGGGGGTTGTGACTCAGTGGTAGAGCGTGTACCTAGCATGTGTGAGGCACTGGGTTCAATTCTCTGCACCACATATAAATAAATGACTAAAATAAAGGTCTACCAACATCTCAAAAAATATTTTTAAAAAAAGGTAAAATAAAAGGGCTGGGGATATGACTCAGTGGTTAAATATCCCCTAGTACACACACACACACACACACACACACACACACACACACGATATCAAATATACTGAAATCATAAATCAGCTACTCTGAAAATGGGACAGAAGTCTTCTTGTCAGTATGGAAATCAGTGATTCAAATTGTTAAATAAATTTTAGAACTCAAGTAGAATAAAATGACTTAAGGATAACAACAGAAAATTCTTAATAGATAGAACAGGAAAATATTTAAGTTTGGAATTTTAACTATTACTCTAAATGGGGGAGAATTTAAAAATAACAGTGTGAGTTTATGGAGAAATTGTTAAATATTGCTGGTGGGATTACACATATCCTTTTCAAAACAATTTATGGTTTTGTCAAAGCCCTAAAAATATTCATGCCTTCTCCAGGAAGTTTACCCTAGTTGAAAAGGAGAAATGTTAATGAATTAAGGTATTTTTTAGTAGTGAAGAAAATTTACATCCATTCCTTTATTTCATTTAAGGGTACCAATACTAGACAGCTTCTGCCCTAAGCACCAGAGTATATGAGTGATTATGATAATGTTCTGTCCTGTCATAGCTTAAAGTCTAATGGAGAAGAGAATATTAGAAGACATAGAGGAGGAATGCCTAAGAATTAACATTCGAGTTTAGTTAAGATGTGTAAAAATAACCTAAACGTTCAATGATTAAGGATTTAATAATATCAGCGCATTTCATGTATTAGTATATGCATTGGTTAAATACTGTACTTAAACAGTATAATGGTATGAGGAAATGTAAAAGGAGAAGAATGTAAGATGTGAGGACTATGATTACAGACTACATGAGTCCTTTGGGCAAATAAAGATTTGCCCAAAATAGCAGTGTTGAAAGAAATTTAGTTTAAGGTGAAAATTTTTTCCACAGACTTTTTTTTTTTTGTGAAAAGTTTATTTTCTCAGATGTTTATTTTTACAAAATAGCAGACAAAATATGGTTCTTTGTATTAATACAGAATATGTAATATCTCTTGAAATATACATATATGTATATAGCACTTAAGTTATAAATGCACAGCAAATTCAGCATCACTTAAACAGCAACCATGTTTTCCACATAATTAAGATTTCATGAGGAGCTAAAAAACAGTTTTCAGCTTAAATATATAATGTCTTTGATGCTTTATTTCCACCAGTATTTACAAAAGGTAGTCTAAAAACTATTACCACCTACAAAATAAACTTTAGAATATAATTTTGCTATCATGCCATAATAAAAACTTAACATTATAGAAAGCCAGAGAGAACTAGTCACTTCAGTGCAATTGCAGTAAGTAAGTAGACTCAATCATGATTTTAAGATGAGTGCTGTGGGAATCCAAAAGGGATGCTTCCACAGACATTTGACGAACATTCAGTCTTGCCAAATTAACATATATTGTTACAAGCACATGCATACATAAGGACTAATACTAGAAGGAAATAAAGTGAAAAACCAGTTTTTTGTTTGTTTTGTGGCATGGGTTGAATTCAGGGATTGCACATTAGACTGAAAACCAGTTTTTAAAGAAGCTAGAAGTTGATGAACATTTTTCTAGTTAAATTTCTTTATTGTCATATCATGTCATACTTTCTTGTTGGAAGCAAGAAATATTTAATATTTTGGACTGACAGTGGTACATAGAGAATTGATGCTGCAAGTTGGAGTTGTTTTACTTAGAATCAGCAGTTACATGCTGTTATCTAGGGAGTGGGAACTCAGCAGAATACATATTATATAAGGGATTTCAGGAAATATTGGTATTTCCTGAAAAAGTTGGTTTGAAATCTTTCTATTATATGTTCTCAACCAAATCATTTTCATCCAATCTTCCCTTAAGATGATGCATTAAGTAGCTTAAAGGATTCTGCCTTGAGAGTAGTGCCATCTGCTGGTAAAGTTAACTAATTACATTTTAAAGGAAAGTTGTTTTCTAATATAATGGCAACTGGTTTTCTTTGCATTGCATTATTTTCTTGGTTATATATGTTTTATATTTGTGCTGTCTTTTTTATTGTAACAACCAATAGTCCCCTTTAAAAATTCATATGGTATCTTCAGACTTTAGTACACTACTCAAGTTTTCATTCTTTGCCAAATTTTTTTTGTTTCTTTGTTTCACAATATGGTAAAGAATCCTGTTGTTTTTTCCAGTGAACTACATCTGTGTGCTTCTGTTTCATTCTGTTCTAAGGTTGCATTTGGTTTATCAGTATTAAATAGAACTTAGAAGTGAATCAAGTACCTTTAGAGTTCTTTTTCCTTCCCTGTCTTCTTGGCAGCCATATTTTAATGCTTTAATATCATAAATTTAATAGAATTAAATTTAAGTAGTTAGATGACATAATTAAGCCCATTTAGTTTCTTGATTCAGAGTCTGGTCCTTTGGAATGGTACCTGGTATCAGACATTTGTACAGTGAAAGAAAGTACTTCATAAGCATGTGGTTAAGCTCTTTTGATTTGCTAATTCATTTATGAAGTATGCACCAAAGGCAGGCAGGTTACCTATGTAACCTTGTGGCTAACCACGTGCCTAGAGTTTTGTTGGATTGGTTTCTTCTTCTCTCTTCCTCCTCCTCCACCTTCTTTCTCTTCCTCTTCCTCTTCTGCTATTGCTGGTGCTGCTGCTGCTGCTTCTTATTTTTTTGGTTTGGGAATGCAGTTTAATTATTTGAGAATTGCAGCATCTATTCATGAATGTATTTGTCACCATATTTTGCCCTGTTCGAATTACTGTTTGCCTTCTAGAAGTAAATAATTCATATATTTGTGTGTGATTCTAAGTAGCATAATAAAATGACAACATCCAGCTCCATCCTGCCTGGGACTGAATCATCTTTTTGTCTACTGTACTCACATTATATATACTGCCTGACCTTTGATTACTTAGTTGCTGCCTACTTTACCAGATCAACTGTCTCAGGTATCAAAGTGTTTAAACCAACCCTACTTAACTTAATAATGGCTTCAAAACACAAGAGTAGTAGTGTTGGCAATTTAGATATGCCAAGGAGAAGTAAAAAAGTGCTTCCTTTAAGTGAAAAGGTAAAATATTTTGACTTAGTAGGGACAGAAAAAAGATGCTGAGGTTGCTGAGACCTACAATAAGAACAAATCTCCTGTGTAAAATTGTGAAGAAGGAAAAAGAAATTGGTGCTAGTTTTGCTCTTGTACCTCAGACTGCAATAGCCACAGTGTGATAAATGCTTAGTTAAGATGTAAAACACATTAAATTTCTGTGTGTATAGGAAAAGACATAGTATGTATAGAGTTCAGTACTGTTCTGGTTTTAGGTATCCAGCGGGGGTCTTGGACTATATCCCTATCGATAAGGGGAGACTACTATATAATTCCAACAGGGATATGAGTAAATATGAATTATGGTATCTACTATCTTGACACATGAGCCATCATTTACCTGGTACTTACTGTATAATTGAGTTAGGTTATGTTGTGTTGATTTCTCTTGCAGTAGTGTATATAGCTGGTATGTCTATCCCAACTCTTCTAATTCCTCTCTACCTGTTTAGTGGCAGATCTGAAGGTAATTTCTCTCCTTCAGGTTCTCAAACAGCTGCCAAAGTCAGGACTTGTAAAAATCTTTGACATCTAGGTAGATTAAGAATCTTCCAAGTAGTTATAATTTATATTAATATATTATGTTATATGTTAGTTTTAGAAAGGACTTTGAAGACTTCTAATCTAGAAATGTCTGAAATTTTTTGAAAAGCAGCTGAATCTTTTTTTAATTGAAAAAAAAAAATTATAAAGCCCTAAACTAAAAAAGATTTAATTGGGAGGTCATTAGGCCAAGATAACTCCTGCAGTGCCTTAAGTGCCTACATAAGCAACCCAAATCCTCATTTGACAAAAACAGAAAAAAATGAAATTTCAGCTCTTATCAGTGAAAAACTGCTAGTTACCATCTAGCAGACTTTACCAATTAGAAACTGCCAACTAACTTCTAACTAGAAACTTTTCTACCACATTTATACCCAAATATGACCAATGACTGTATCCAACCAAGTAATATATTTTGCTTTTGAGGCCAGCTTTTAAAAGCCCTCAGCTCATGATGTAAAACTTAGCTCTCTGAACTTCTTATGGTTGTAAGTCCTGCCCAATTCATGAATTGTTCTTTGTGCAAATAAACTGCTAAGGAAGTTTATTATTTTTTTTTAACTTAAAAAAAAAAAAGAATCTAAAAGCACATAAATAGCAAAGTACTTTGTTTAGGAAGGGAGTAAATGAGTTGGACTTGAATCCTTTGATACTTTTTAATCTTACCTGCTCTGCTGGTCCTTGAGGTCTGCAGCATCTATTTGTACTTACTTGTTGGTCAGTCAGTAAAACATAATTTTACTTATATGAGCACATTTAAAAAAATTTTTTTTATGAGTTAGGCACTTTGACGAAAACTTGTAATCCTCGCTGCTGGTGGGAGCTAAGGTAGGAGGATCACTTGAGCCTCAGAGTTCAAGGTCAGCCTAGGCAACATAGCAAAATTCTCTTTTGAAAAAAATTTTTTTTCTAAGTTTTAAAATTACAGTTTAGTCTAGGCCTAGTAATAATTATGGTTATCTTGATGAAATGTTGTCCTTTGTCACATTGACAAGTATTAGTCCTAGAGATGAACCAGTATTGAGTCTGTATAAGGATGAGAAAAATAAGCTCCATATTGCAAAATTTGGTAATAAAGAAGGTTGAGTTTTACTTAGCCACCTTTCTTCTGCTTAAGATTAATTCTTCCACTCTAGAATTGCTCTAGGGTTATGTTGAAAAGCATTCTTTTAAAAAATCAGATATCTTTTCCTAGAAAGTAAAAACAACCTAATAGAGCAAAGTAGATTTTGGTATTAATTAATTTTAAAATATTACTGAGAAAAAAAGACTGACTTTCAGTAACATTTGTAAGATCACATTTGGTAATGTTAGTAAGACAAAATGAGTGATAGAGAAACTGAGAATACAGTTTAATCATAAGTAAGTGAGGTCTCTAGGAATGAAAATGAAATTAAAGACACAGGATAGCCTTTTATTAAATAGTAATCCTCAAAAAGAAATATATTTTGTGGATATTCATTACATGCAATATATTTGTTCTTGGTAACAAATAGCAGCTGGTCTTAGCTGATTTTCAAGTTTGAATGCTTTCAGAAATTATATTTTTTGGACATTGTGTTGTTTATTTCTGTGTTTTAACTTATCAGCAAACTCTTGCTCATAATTTTCACTTCATTTCCTTCATTGTCCTTGCATTTTGCATTACGGAGTTCTTGAGGGCTAGACGATATGTTTTGTAGTACTTGCTCTGAGCCATTGTAGAATCTAATGTGAAAGAAAAAAAATCAATAATGGTGAAGTTCTGTATTTAAAAGGTTGGTGTTTGGGTTCATCATGGATTTTTTTTCTTTTTTTGTAATTGGGTTTCATTTTTAAAACATTCTATTTTTTATGTTGATTACCTTCTTTTTATATACTCTGAAACTGCACTCGCCTCACCCTGTCATGCATGATTCTGGGTTCAAGTATTTTGTTGAGAGCTTTATGTATAGCAGTTTCTTATTTTTTTTGGTTATATTATTCCATTCTGCTTGAAAGCTATCACCAGTTTCTTACTGTCTCTCCAGGGGAAAGCCCTATAAAAGTCAGAATGGAAGGTTCAAAAATTATTTTCCTTGTAGAGGAAAATAGAATCAGAAAAGAGAACTTAGAAAGAAGGAAGTATTATTAACCTAAGAAGGATCTTTCCCCTGATTGAAGAACACAGAGGAGTTGAAAAGTGGAATTCAGTGGAGAGTGTAAATTCAGAAATTTTAAAAAAGATGATGCATAAATCTTAAATGTTTTATCACTTATTCAGAATGTTGAATATATCCCAAATACTTAACTCTTGTCCATGTTCTAATTTTAATGGAATTTGAGAATAATTTCTTTAAAAATCATTTTAGTTAACAGTTTTTTGTGAATCTTAACTATGAGATGTTTTCATTCTTCTGCTAATATGGACATATGATTATTACTGTGGTATTTTAATATTGGCTATAGCATTTTCATAAAGAACTAAGCATTAGCTTTTTGGAAGGTTGTATACTAAGCAGAATTTGCTTTTGTGAAAATTTTATAATTCCTGTTTTAGATTAAAATACTTATATACTAATTTTTAAAACATCCAGATTGGTAGTCTTCTAAATTTGGGACTTACATTAGATTTATCCAGTAAACTTTTCTTAATTTTATATTATTACATTTCAGTGGTAGGTGATATGATTAGAGGCAAGAGAATATAATTTGTTCTAAGAAGTTCTTTCCTCTCACTGCAGCCTGGTGGGAGGGAATAAGTAACCCTCGGTTATCATAGATGTGGTGTGGGCCTGCTGGAAATAAAAGTGTGAAAAAGTAATATCAAGAAATAAAGCAGAAGACTTGGAAATATTTTGAAATTAGGGACTTGGGTGGAAAAGTCCTGGTGGGTCTGATCCTAACAAAGGGGAAAAACCCTCGAGAATGCTTTAATTATAGTGAAGCACAATGAAGGAATTTGTGGTGAGGAGGAGTTCTTCAAGGTAAACAAGAAGCGAGGGGCTGTGGGGCAGTTGGCCTGATTGGGGACTTCTCACTTGTGCAGTAATTCTTTCTCCTCCAGGAAGCTGGCGCCACGAGGCTACTTGGGCACACCAGTATCTCTTTCCATCTTGGGAGAACTGTGTTTGAACCTAGGGCTGTCTGAACCAGTAAATTCTGTGGTGTCATAGAATTCTCTTTGAGCAGGATGTTGCCAAATGAAACAGTCTAATTGGTGAGATAATATGCAGAGTTCTCTGGGAGGCACACCTCCTCTTAGAGATGGCTTAAACACACCCACAATTAATTTGAGACCCCCAACACTTTCCAATTATTTTGTTAGGATTTATCCTTTTATTTATATTTAAATGCATCAAATGTTGCAATGTGAAAATGATATTAGAGCTGGACATACTCAGTTTTTCTGTTTTCATTGAAAAGAAACAGTTGTATCTTAGTGCTGTGTTATGTTGAGGTAACTGATTATAGCAAATTTCGTATTTTAAATAAAAATTGTATGCAATATTTAAGGTTTGAATACTGCAATACTCTGGTATTGTTATTTAATTAAATTTTTTTACAAAAAGGTATTTAAAGGATATTGATATGCCTAGAATTGCAGTTATGTTTTTCTAAATGAATAGGACACATTCTGAGAAATGTTTTGTTAGGTAACTTCATCGTCCTGTGAACATCATAGAGTATACTTACATGGTCCTGAATGAACAGACTACTGTACACCTGGACTGCAGGAGGTAGCCTATTACTCCTAGTCCACAAACCTGCACAACATGTTACCAAACTGAATATGCAGTTAAAATACAGTTGCAAGTATTTGTATAGAAAAGGTACAGTAAAAATACTAGGTGATGGGAAATTTTCAGTTCCATTGTAATCTTAATGGGATCATCATCATATTTGTGGTCTATTGACTGAAATGTTGTATGGCATATGACTGTATGGGCAGATTTATATTTTATTAGCACTATAGCATTGTTCTTTATTTCCCTAGTGGTAGAATATTAAGTCCTCAGTATGAAGGTATTTGAGAAAAGGTAGTATCTGAGAATAATAGAATAATAATAGTCTTATATTCTCCAAGAATACAGAAGTTCCTTTCTTTTAGGACCTTAGAACTTATGTGGGGAATAGGTTAGTGTGTTGGAGCTAGGGATTATGCTAGAGTAGTAGAAAAACTTCTGAGAATGAGGGTTGACTTCATGAAGCCGTAAGAGTTCTATGGAACTAAAAATGGATTTCAGTTACTGATTGGTCACTGATTCCTAGTCTTATAGTTTTTCAATTTTGAGGATGTGAACAATGAATGAACTGAAACTTAATCATTTCAACAAGATTTTTCATTTTTGAATTATTTTCTATACCCTTTCTTTTTCTGATCTCTTGCCTGTATGATTTTTTCTTTAACAGGAAATCAAACCCCAAAGCCATTATAACCATGGATATGGTGAACCTCTTGGACGGAAAACTCATATTGATGATTATAGTACATGGGACATAGTCAAGGCTACCCAGTAAGTTTGTTTTTATTGTAGTTTTTTTCTTCTTTGACATATATTTTAAGTGAAATATGAATCTGAATAATTGTCTTATTTTGGGAAAATCTCAGTATCTCAGTTAAATTAGTGTATTTCCCATCAGTTTATTGAATATGTCTGTTTGCTTTTGGGTTTACTAATCTTTAGAGAAGTGTATTATTATGCCATAAATATTTAGGTTGATTATGGAGAATTGGAGAATGTTGGTTAAAAGCACTATAAATGAAGAATCTTAGCTCTCATCCCTTATTGCTCTTCCCTTTAGCCAGGAACACAAATTAGAAATAAAATGTAGTAAAAGCCATGTTTGTTTATTTATTTAACTTATACTGATAGAGATACTACAGTTACTTAAAGTATTTTCAAAATGCCAGAAATACAGCAGGTATTTTCACCTGAAGATAGAGGAGGAAGTACATATTTTTTCATAGGTCCTTCAGCATTTTATAGTTGTCTGAAGTTTGTTGCATTTAGCAGAGTTAATACTTTCTGGATAATTACCTCAGGTATATGATTTTCCTAGTCTTTCTGATCATTTGCATATCTTCTTCAATAACAGGATTAAGTGATGTCTGTGATTAATAAGTAAACAAAGTAAAGCTTAAGTATTTTAAAATTTCTTTAGATATGATTTCCTGTAGCTCTTAAATATTTTTTTTTCATTCACTGGGTTGCTGAAAGCCTTTGGGTAATTTCTAGAGTACTAAAAAAGTTGATTTTGACCACATTTGCCAAGTTTTTATTGATCTTGTGGAGGAACAACTTTTCTAGGGCTTTATTTATTCTTGAGTATTATTTAGAGTCAAAAGATCAAAGCATCCTTGTGCCAACTGCGTTTAATTTATGAAACAAATTACATTAATTTCAGTGGATACTAGAAAGTTTGTGGTTATGCTTTATTAATTAGATGTGTAACTTCTTAAAAAATTTAAAGCCTTGTTCTTTGATTCATATCGTTTGTAATGTAATAGATAGCAGGATACCAGTTTTATGTTAGTAAGCAGATATTTAGACATTAAGTAACTTTGTATTTTCACTAACTTTTCTCATGCTATTTATCATAAATGTGTTTTTTCTTTGTTGATAGTTAAGGACCAACTTTGTTCTATTTAACTGCTTTAACCTAATTTATTTTGTTGTTTCTTATTTTCTGTCATTGAGTAGTTCTGTGTGGGACTTCACACACAGTTCATCCTATTTAACCATCTGAGTCTTGTTTCTGTTTTTTGAAAGCTTAGCCCATTTTTTTCCACCAATTTTATTATATATTTGCTTACTTGGACATTTAGTACTTCGTATCCCAGATTCTAGAGACCTTACCTTTTCATCCATGAACCTGCGCACATACCCTACCACGTGTATTATTGCCCTTTCTGCCAAAAAGAAAAAGGTCAGTAAATTTTGAAACACTTGTGTGGTTTTGTTTTTTTTTTTTTTGGATACCAGGTATTGAATCCAGGGATGCTTAATCACCCTTTTGTATTTTATTTAGAGATGGGGGTCTTTATTCTGAGTTGCTAAAGTTGACTTTGAACTCACCATCCTCCTGCCTCCGCCTCCACAGCCACTGGGATTATAGTGCACCACCATGCCCAGCTTTGTCTGTTTTGTTAAAGGAAACATACATACTCTCTTAAAATTTTTAACATTTATTTTCTCCATTTCTTATTGTGGTAAGATACACATGACATGAAATTTACCATATTAACCATTCTTATGTGTACAGTTCAGTGGTACTAAATTCTTTCATAATATTGTGCAACTATCACCCCATCCATCTCTATTACTCTTATTCATCTCATAAAACTGAAACTATACTCATTAAATAATAACTTAACATTTCTCTCTGTCTCCCTATTTCTACAATTTTGACTGCTCTAAATACTACATATTAGTGGAATCATACAAGTATTTCCTTTTTTGTTTTGGTTTATTTCACTTAGTATAATATCACCAATTCATCCATTTAAATTCCTTTAAATTTTAAAGGAAATTTTCCTTTTAAGGCTGAATAATATTCCATTGCATGTATGTAATGAATTTTGCTTCACCATGTATATGTTTATGGACGTGAGTTGCTTTCACTCTTTATTGTGAAAAATGGTACTATGAGCAGAGGTGTACAAATACCTCTTTTAAATATTAAAATCTTTTTTATTTTTAAAGACTGCATTTTGATTCATTGTACACAAATGGGGTACAACTTTTCATTTCTATGGTTGTACACAATGTAGATTCACACCATTCATGTAATCATACATATACATGGGGTAATACTGTCTGTTTCATTCTACTATCTTTCTGTCCCCTACCCCCTCCCACCCCATTTTTCTCTACACCATCCAAAGTTCCTTCATTCTTCTATTCCCCCCCCCCTTTATATTGTCTTGCACTTATCAGAGAAAACATTTGACCTTTGATTTTTTGGGCTTGACCTATTTCACTTAGCATGATAGTTTCCAACTTCATCCATTTACCAGCAAATGCCATAATTTTTTTCTTCTTTATGGCTGAGTAATATTCCATTGTGTATGTATACTACAGTTTCTTTATCCATTTGTCAGTTGAAGGGCATCTAGGTTGGTTCCACAATCTAGCTATTGTGAATTGAGCAGCTGTATACATTGATGTGGCTTCATCATTGTAGTATGCTGATTTTAAGTCCAAAGGAGTAAACTGTGGAGTGGGATAACTGGGTCAAATGGTGGGTCCATTCCAAGTTTTCTGAGGAATCTCCATACTGCTTTCCAGAGTTACAAATACCTCTTTGAGGCTCTGCTTTCAGTTCTTTTTGGCATATACCAAAGAATTGCAGGATCATATAATTCCATTTTCAGTGTCTGGAGGGACCATCATACTGTTTTCCACAGTGACTGTCTGTTGTTAAGAGTGTTGTGTATTTGTTTGATCTAGTCATTTATCATATTGAGCCCTCTGTTTACTTCTTTATGTCTGGTGGTTGAAGCTATTGTTGCAAATTGATTGATAAAGTCTCCAGCTATTATGGGAGAGCTATCTCAAATTCATTTTTGCTTCAGATATTGTGATGGTCTGTTATTAGGTACGTAGTAACATAGTTGTATCTTCTTGCTGTATTAAATCTTTTATGAATATATAATGTCTTTATCTCTTGTCATCTTTCTTGATATAAAGTTTACTTGACCTGGAAGCACAGTGGTGTACACCTGTAATCACAGCTACTCAGGGGGCTGAAGCAGGAGGATCATGAGTTCAAGACCAGCCTTAGCAACTTAGTAATACTCTTCTCCAAATAAAAAGGGCTGGGGATGTAGCTCAGTGGTACTGTGCCCCTGGGTTTAATCCCAGTGCCTCGAAGAACAAAAGGTTTATTTGGTGTGATATTAGTATAGTCATTACCGCTATCTTCTGGTTACTGTTTATTTAAATGGAATGTTTTTCCATACTTATTTTCTGCCTTTCACTTTCCATTTCTTTGACTATAAAGTCTCCCTTGTAGACAGCACATAGTTGGAACATGTGTGTTTTTTTGTTGTTGTTTTATCCATTATGGATCTTTGTATTGGAGAGTTTAATCCATCTACATTGAAAATAATTACTAATAAATATGAGCAGTTGTCATTTTGCCCTGTTTTCTGTGTACTTCATAGCCTTTGACCCTTGTTTAGTGCATTAATGTCTTCTTTTGTGTTCAGTTAAAATTTTCTAGGGAAATGTTTAAATTCATATTCCTGTAACTATTTTTCTTTGTGATTGCTGTTACTTTTAAGATTCTAAAATTATAGCTCTAAATTAGAATTTGATTTTGAATTTATATATACTATTTTTAATAATACACAAACTGTTCATTTAGTTTTTTTATACCCCTTTCAGTATTTAATTTCACAAATTTACCTATTTATACATTGTGTTCTCCAAAACCTAAACAAATAATTATTTAAAATGCATTAGTCCCTTAAAAGTCAAAATGGCATTAATATTAGCTTTTAAACTAGTAGTCTTTTAAAAGTTACATTAATCTCTTAAACCATGTAGAAAGTAGAGTTAAAAATCATTGTTAAGGGCTGGAGATATAGCTCAGTTGTAGAGTGCTGGTGCTAGCTTGGCAAGCACAAGGCCCTGGGTTCAATTCCCAGCACCACCAAAAAAAAAAAAAAGAAAAAAAAATTGTTAAATATTAACTTTTGTAATTACTCATGTATTCACTCTTATTTCTTTATATGACTTTAAGCTACAGTCTGGTGTCCTTTCATTTTACCCTACAGGACATCCTTGAGTGTTTCTTGGAAGGCAGGTTTAGCAGTAATGAACTGCCTCTGTTTTTATCTAGGAATGTCTTAATTTCTCTCTTTTGAAAGACAGTTTTGCTGGATATAGGATTTATGGTTGACATTGTTTTTCCTTTTAATACTTTTCCTTTTAATACTTTAAATATATTGGTCTGTTGTCCTCTGATTTCCAAAGTTTCTGATGAGAAACGCCCTGAGAGACTCCCTTCACTTTGTTTTTTGGGATGCAATACCTTTATTTTATTTATTTTTTTTAATGTGGTGCTGAGTTTCAAACCCAGTGCTTCATCCCTGCTAGGCAAGTGCTCTACCACTGAGCCACAATCCCAGCCCCTCCCTTCACTTTAATTTAGTCTATTTTTTTCTTTCTACTTCTCACATTTGATAATTTCCCTTGTTCTAGGTTCATTTGCCTACTCTTTCTTCTGCCTCCTCAAATCTGCCTTTAAAAACGTCTGGTGAATTTTTCATGGTCTTTCTTTTCAGCTCCAGAATTTCTTTATAGGTATTCTTTATATTTTCATTTTGTTCACGTGTCATTGTCTTGACTTTGTCCACATCTTCCTGTAGTTCTTAGAGTATCTTTAATTCATTTTAATTCATTTGTTTTAAAGTAGCATCTTTTTCAGTGACAGTTTGTATGGACCCCCCCCCCCCCCCCCCCCCCCCCCGCCAACGGTTTGTTTTAATGCCATCTGGTTATTTTGTTGAAAACTGGACATTTGAATCTAATGATGTCGAAACTAGGAAATCAGGTACTGCTCCTTCCCCAGGGTTTGTTTGTTTATTTTCCTTTTTCTTTTTGATTATTAAAGGTAGTCTCTGCCAAGAATCAGCCTGAGGGTTTAAACTGTAGGCTCTTGCAGGACTTTTCTGAGTCTGTGCTCTTCCCTGGGCATGCATAGTCACTTTCTGATTTTTCCCTGTATATACAATTGCCTTTGAATAACCCACTTCTTATTGTTTATTCCCAAAGGGGGAAAAAGAAAAATGAAGGAGAGGAAGAAAAGCGACATTGGCCCTTTAAATAAGTTAATTTCACCCAGAAGTGGAGAGGCTTGCAACAGTTGAGGATATGTGCTACAACAATGGACACCCCTTTTTTCTGTACCTATGTGATTTGAAGAAGCAATCAGAGCACAGGTCTCTAATATTTAGAGGACAGGATTCACCCTGGTTAGCTGTATACTGATAGTCTAGAAACAGGTGCACAGCTGCCTGCCAGGGGATGGAGAATAGGGATTGGTAGTTGTTAGTGGGCCAAGCACTGAAATGAATTGTAGTTTACCATCCAAGCATTCACCTGGAAATTGCAAGCCTTCAAAAGACCCCAGAGTTTCAAAATAGATACATCATACAGACTGCCCGCACTTGTCTAGGTGGAGCAATAGATTCTGATGCTTCCTATTCTGTCAACCTCCAAGAATCCTCCTCAGGTACTTTTAAATGTGAGGAAAAATAACCAGTGTTTCTGTTTAAGGTTCAAAAGATTTCCCTGGTCACTTATCATCTCAAAGTGAGATTTCACTCTTTAATATGCCTAGTTACTTGTCTGGATATTCGTAAACAACTTTCTGAAAGAAACAACTAAAGGTATCATTGTCATCCTCTTGCTTTTTCTTACCTTAGGTTGATGCTGCTGTGTCTGTCTGTCTCTCTCTCTCTCTCTCTCTCTCTCTCTCTCTCTCTCTCTCTTTCTCTCATGTGTGTGTGTGTGTGTGTGTGTGTGTGTGTGTGTTACTTGGACAAATCAGAACCAAGGACAGCAGCAGTGTGAGGGCTGTGCTAAATATTTGTAAATCTAATTTGTCTATTACATAAGAGATGGATATAGGTAGAAGTTCTAATGTTCGGTTCTAGCAATCCTTATTGTGCTTCCTCTCCCCTAACCTTATCCTGAGGTGTACTTTTCCCATTTTGGATATCACTGTGCTTAAGAAAATACAAATATGTCAGATGTATTTAAATTTGTTTTTTGGTACTTATTTCCAGGGATCCAGTATTTAGGAAAAAGAAGATGGTTGTTGTGGTTTGATGATGGAATCTTGGTGGTTTATCATATTATTTTTTTTACTTTTACTTTCTATATACTTGAAAATTTCCATAATTAAGGTCTTAAAAATAATTTGCCACAGAGTGATGGGAAATAGCAAGTGCGGATCAGGCTGTCTGCATGTGCCTCTCTTTTATTAGATATGAACATCCTTCAAAGAGCTCTTCCAGTGCATTTTCTCTTGGTTTGGATTGAACTGAATTATAGGGTTTTTCCCCACCCACTTCCCAACCCTACACACCCTTTTTTATTTGCTTTCAGGAATATCAAAGCTAAATTTACAAATAGAGGATTCTGGGGCTTATAAAACATCCTTTCCTTTTGATGTTCTGCTAATCATTTACATGTTCCTTGCCACTTATTTTAAGCTCAGCCATATATATTTTTACAATCTGCCTCAAATGTTTCATGGAATAAATAGTGCTATAAAGAAAAATGAGGAACTAATTGAATTTTCATTTCTGGTATCCTTTTCTCTTCCAGCTAATTAGAGTCTACGTTTTTATAAATGAGAAATTTTAGAACTATAAAATGGATTAAAGCTGTTGAAATATTGGTAGAGCACTTGCCTATATGAATGAGGCCCTGGGTTCAATTCCTGGCAACACACACACACACACACACACACACACACAGGAATTTAGACAAGTCAGATAGAAATGTGATATTTTTGTTTAAATACATTTGATTTCTTTTTAAAATATACATACACACACATACATATATATATATATATTTTTTTTTTTAGTTGTCAATGAACCTTTATTTTATTTATTTATATGCAGTGCTGAGAACTGAACCCAGTGCCTCACATGCTAGACACTCTACCACTGAACTACAATCCCAGCCCACATTTTAATTTCTGAGTCTGAAAATGGAGCATTATTTTCTTCTTAAAATGTTATTTTCGTCTTTAAATTTGTTGTTAAATAGTAGTAACAATCCGTATTTTCTTTCTTTTCAAGATATGGAATATATGAACGCTGCCGAGAATTGGTGGAAGCAGGTTATGATGTACGGCAACCAGACAAGGAAAATGTTACCCTCCTCCATTGGGCTGCCATCAATAACAGAATAGATTTAGTCAAGTATGTATTTTCTGGTTTTGATTAACTATTAGTTGATTTTATTTATTTATTCTTTTAAGTTTTTGGAAGAAATGGTCATAAAATGAGTAATTTTCAAAATTCATGACTTATTGTGTATCCTGTATACCTTTTTTCTTGAAAAAGATTGCTTTTAACATGTATTGACAGTATAAGCCAAGTACTTTTCTGAGTGCTTTTCCATGTGTATTTCCTTTAATCTTTTTTTTTTTTTTTTTTTTTTTTTATAAAGTACTGAGGATTGAACTCAGGGGCACTTGACCACTGAGCCATATCCCCAGCCCTATTTTGTATTTTATTTAGAGATAGGGTTTCATTGAGTTGCTTAGTGCCTCGCTTTTGCTGAGGCTGGCTTTGAACTCATGATCTTCCTGCCTCAGCCTCCCGAGCCACTGGGTCCTTTAGTCTTAATTCTTGAAATAACCCTATATGAAATATAACAATAATTACCATCTCATTGATGAGAAAACTGAAGCACAGCCTTTAAATATACTACACACAGCTATTAATAACACAACTAATAATGGTTGGAATTAGGATTTGAATTTAGGCAGTCTAACTTGGCACTCACATTTTGAGTGTGGATTCTATGGGGAAAAGCAGCAAAAAGACAGTAATCTTACTTAATTGTTCATATCAGCTTAAGTGATAAGAATTTCATGTATGAAATATAAAATGATTTTTATTCTTTATTAATCCACTGGTTTAATATTAAAAAGAAATATTCACAGGGGCAGGGGATAAAGCTCAGAGAAAGAGTACTAGCCTAGCATGAGTGAGGCCCTGGGTTTGATCCCCAGCAATGGAAAAAGAAAAAGAAAAAAGTTAAAATAAGCAAAAAGTTGAAATGATAGGAAGTCTTTCTTAGTAATCTTGTTTGGTAGTCTTTGATACTTTGGATATAAAATTTTTAGAAAAGAAATTCTAAAATGAGCTGGTTGGAGATGTATAGTTAAGTGCAGCATACAGAGTCCAGAGGCAAACAGAATATTAATGCCAGATAAAAGAATTTGTCCTTAAAGTTCTAAGCAAAGATTAAACAAACAATAACTAATGCATTGAACATGGTGAATCACTTTCTTCCAGAGAGTATATTTCCATTTTCTTTGTTCTTCATTTGCTCTTGTTAAATCTCTTAACTCTCCCTGTGTCTTCAGTATGGATCTCCTTATGTCTAGTTCTGTTTTTGTCAAAAAATGTATTTGTTTCATCTTTGTGAAGGAAATTTTCACATGGGATGGAAAATTTTGCCTTTTACACCCTGGGAAGAACATTTCGGTTTCTTGACTTTTGTTACTGTTAAGAAATCATGCTAAGCATTTGAGATTTTCTCTTTGTTTTTGGTTTTCTGAAGTTTCACAATGATGTATCTAGGTGTGATTTTCTTTTTATTTATTCTGAATGAGATTGCAAGGAATTTTGATTCTGTCACTTGATGTTTTCCTCAGTCTGGAAAGATTTCAGCTCTTGTTGCTACAAATATTGCTCCTGCTTCATATGTATTCTCTCTCTCTCTCTCTCTCTCTCTCTCTCTCTCTCTCTCTAACATTTTTTAGTTGTCAATGGATATTTATTTATTTATTTATATGCTGTGTTGAGGATTGAACCCAGGGCCTCACACATGCCAGGCAAACGCTCTACCACTGAGCCACAACCCCAACCCCCTCCATTCTCTTTTTAACTTCCCTGCCAGAACTCCATTGAATGTATGTTAGATTTTTTTTTTTTTTAATTGTAGCTTGTCTCTTCTCTTCTGTGCGTCACTTGGGAAACTTCTTTGAACCTGTCCTTCAATTCATTTACTCTCTGTGTAATCTTCTGTGTTCCTAATCTTTGGGTTTCTAATTTTTAAAATTTTATCATTCTGTTTTAGAATTTTTTTTAAACCTGTTATTACTCAAATCATTAGTTATTTGAAATTTCCAATTTGTCGTATATATTCAAACGTAGCAAATACAGTTATTTTACAATCTCTCTGTAAAAGTATAGCTTCTGGAGTCTGTGGGTCTGTTTCTGTTGTTTTTCTTCAATGTGTCTGATTATCCTTGCATGTATATACTAGACATTGTGTTGGAAAAGTTATACGTTGATTAATTTGAGACTTAAGTTGCAAAAATTTGTTTCTGCCAGGCCCAACCTAATTTCAAAACTTTAGATTTTCTGGTTCCTACAGATAGACAAAGACTATGCTGTAGCTAAGTTTAGTTCTAGCTCTTCCTTACTTTAAGTGCAGTTTTTTTTTGGTCTGAATCCTTAGTTTGCTTTTCATCTCCTTTGCTTCTCTCCTGGCCAACTTTTCTGCATCAGCAAATTGTCTTTAAGTTAAAATACTGAGCATTTTTTAAACTTCTTCAGGTTTCAGCCCTTTCTTGAATCTTAACCAGGTAAATGCTGTTAATTTTGTTAGGCTTTGGGTTTTAGGAAATGTTTCTTATATTTCATTGAACTTTTTTTTTTAATGAGAGGATTAGGTTGGTTCAAATTACATAGTCTTCCATGATCTCTATTTTCTTGATTAATATTATTTTAATCAAAGTAGTACATAAACAATTAAACAATCAGATATTGTTTAAAGTCTTATAATGAGAAACACCAGCCCCTCTCTACCCTTTGGTTCCATACTTCGGAAGTAAATTTTCAATGCTTAAGTTGTTCCACCTAGTATTTACTCTCAAACTTGATATATTTATGTTGTTACTTTGTATGTATGTTTTTAATGCAAATGATAGCAAACAATTTTCTGTTTTTTCATTTAATCTATATGTTTTCAGGGTTTTTCATCATTAGTACAAATCGAGCTGTGTCATTCTTAAAATCTGTATAATCAGTGATATGAAGTATTTATTTACTGGTTACCTTACTGATGGACAGATAAATAGATTGATTCTAGTGTTTGCTGTCACAAACAGTACTGGAATTGATATCTTGTATACATATCATTTTGCATATGTTTATTTATGTCTGGAATTCATTGGAGTAAGAAAGATACAAATTTTTAATTTTAATAAATATTGATAACTTTGTACTATTTCTTGGGTTATTAATGTTTAGCATTATATTTTGTTCTTTTAACTAGACGTTCTAGACTGTGTCACCACTAATACTTTTCTCTTACTCTTCTGATTTTAGTTATGTCATTACACAGTGTTTAAATTGTTAGGTATATGTAACTATGCACTGCTAAGCACAAAAACAATTCTAGGATTAACTGTTCTTGTAGTTATCTACAAGTTTGTCTACAAGTTTGTCTGAGTTATCAAGTTGCTTCATGTGGTTTTCATTTGCTTAATTGTTATTTACCTGTCAGTAATTCTTCCCATACACTTGGAACTGAAAAAATCCCTCTCATGCAAACAGTATTAGATAATTTATCAGTTCTGTTTTTAAGGAGGAGGAAGATGAAATAATTCCTAGATTTCTCCACTTTTCATGCTTCAGCCCAGATTATTTGCTGTGTAGGGCTACTATATAACCATTGCCTTGAGATCTTTCTTTGCCATAATTTCGGTAAGTTCCATTGCTCCACTGTTTGTATCTGTTTTCTAGATAATAGGGTTTTTTTCCCCCTCCTCTATTGTTTTGTTTTCTGTTTTAGTACATTTTCCTGTTGTTCTCTGTTTCAGTGCTTTGGAGGTAATTTTTTTTCCCTCTAAAGAAGGGAATGGAATTGCTTTGAAAGAATTGAAGTTGGGATTATTGGGATTAAAGAAAAAAATTTCCTATCAAAATAGTTCTTGGAGCCATATTTCTTTGAGTTCTAGCCTAACAATTCTCAACAAATATCTTCAGCATTGTATAATGTCTAACAGAACCAATTAAAAAATACCTAAATGTTTGTGTTAGTTGGTAATTCTGGAAATACTTTAATAAGTTACTTTGAAATACGTTTTACACGACAGTGGAGTTAGTTCCTTCATTGTATAATACTTTAAAAGCACAAATTTAACAAATACTTATATAAGACAGAAAATTTATTAATTACATATATAAGAATGATTATATTAAGCATTTAGAACTATGTACATTAAAAATGAATGCATTAGTAACTTAAAACAATAATCACTTAGAACAGCTTGAGAGCCTCAGTGGAATACATGGGTTCATTTCAGAGAATATCAAGTGGTACACCATTAATACATTAAACATTGAGGTTGTCTTTTCTTTTTAAAGCAACATGACTTTTAACTAGGCAAGACAAATAAGGAATAATAAAAGACCTTCTGTTACAGTTTATAGTTCATGAAATTCTTGCATGTATATTGTTTTATTTAATCTACAATAACCTTATAAGGAAAGTAAAGCTTAAAAATCTGAGCAATCCAAGGTAGACATATCCTGCCCATTGTTCCACTATTCTGATTCTAATATTTTACATGCTGCTACTCAGATCTTTGTGATTCTCTGATACTTTCTTTTTTCAGATGATTAATTTGGAATTTATTCTTTATTGTAATTAAAATTTTTCATTCTATAATAAAAAAAGTGATGTATTTGTATGATGAAATTCTAATTATGTTTCTTAAACTATCATAAAAGGGGCTGGGGGGCTGGGGTTGTGGCTCAGTAGTAGAGCCCTTGCCTAGAATGTGTGAGGCCCTGGGTTCGAGTCTCAGTACCACGTATAAATAAATGAGTAAAATAAAGGTCTATCACCATCTAAAAATTTTTTTTAAAAAGCTGGGGGGCTGGGCATATAGCTCAGTTGGTAGAGTGCTTGCCTTGTGTAACAAAACCCTGGGTTCAATCCCCAGCACCACAAAAAAAAAAAAGAAAAAATCAAAAAAGATTGCTTATTTTCAGAGGCACAAAGTAGCAAGAGATCTAAAAATGGAAAACTTTTCTTTCCTTATTTTTCACATAATTTCTTAACAATGAAGATGCAAATTTCTAAATGATTACAAATTTTGTCTTATAGATA